>NC_090266.1:113842809-114142809 GCF_040414725.1 Anabrus simplex | reverse complement strand
AGAGGTATAAGTGTGGTGGTTTGATCTGATTAGAAACTGGTACTGGGCTGATAGTGAAAAATCACTACTTGTGAGGAGGGACTTCACAATGTAAATTTATTTCAGTAAATTCATCAGAGATTTAGTGCCGTGGTTTGCAGAAGTATAGGAGATATATATATATATATGTATCGAATTTTACCGATATATGCAGTTAATTGTCGTAATGGTACTTCGAATTCTTTATTGAATTCTACTATGAAATTCGCAAACTGCGTTCGAGAATTGAATCTAATGTGGACGCATCTTATACCGCATAGAACTGTTGTAATTACTGTATTTCAACAGTCTCCATATAGCTATCAGGACGCGTGAAACTAAATAGTATGCCTGGATATTACAGATGTTTCAATAAAGTTTTCCAATTTCGACTTATAAATATTGAGTGGACATAACCGCATTGGGGGTCACTGCACTCGGAAAGGAAATATAGGTCAACTTCAGGTTACATAAGAAGATACGTTTACAGCAGACTGCTTCTGACTTCAACTCAGTGGTTTTTCCAGGAATTTCCTGTTCAACAGTGGTGTGTGCAGCCATCAGATAATTACAGCATCCGCCATGTTATGCATTAATAACATGAAGAAGAATGTAATCAGCGGCGATATCATATTTAACTTCAAGTTCATGCCAATAGTTTTTTTATTTGGATTAAATTTTCTGCTTCTGTAACAGCAAATTTCACATTGTATATTTTTGTGTGTAAAATTAAAGTACGGCAATTCTAGTTCATTTTGACGTAAAGTATAGTCACAAATTCAGTTTTCTTTTAATAATAATAAGTTATTCTATTTCAAAGTACAATCCTCAGTTATGGAAATGCAGCCGTAATCTACTATTGCCCTGATCCATATTCCTGTATATTGCCAGATGTGTGAGTTTATCACCTCACGCCTTGAGATAATTGAGATAAGAGGGATGCTCTACGAATTTTGTTGCTTATTACATCAACTGGCGCTCAAAAAATATAATGTGTATTATGTGAAGAAGATTAAGGTGTAAGAGTAGTGGTAGGAGTAGTTACAAGCTTCACCTTCTGTAATTCTCGGAGTTCTATTTTCTAGAAATATAGCCACCCATTCAGTCACTCTTTTGTCTAGTCCAATTGCACTAATTTTTGCCAGTAGTCTCCCATGATCTATCCTATCAAATGCCTTAGATAGGTCAATCGCGATACAGTCTATTTGACCTACTGATTCCAGGATATCTGCTATATCTTGCTAAAATCCTACAAGTTGAGCTTCAACGAAATAACCTTTCCTAAACCCAAACTGCCTTCTATCAAACCAGTTATTAATTTTGCAAACTGTCGGATATAATCAGACAGAATGCTTTCCCAAAGCTTACATGCGATGCATGTCAAACTGACTGGACTGGCCGAGTTGGCCGTGCGGTTAGAGGCGCTTGTCTGTGGGCTTGCATCCGGGAGAAATGTGGTTCGAATCCCACAGTCGGCAGCCTTGAAGATGGTTTTCCGTGGTTTCCGATTTTCACACCAGGCAAATGCTGGGGCTCTGCCTGAATTAAGGCCACGGTCGCTTCCTTCCAACTCCTAGGCCTTTCCTACCCGGTCGTCGCCATAAGGCCTATCAGTGTCGGTGCTACGTAAAGCCACTAGCAAAGTGACGGGCCTGTAATATTCAACCTTATGTATATCACCCTTTCCTTGATACATAGGGGCTACTATAGCAACTCTCCATTCATTTGGTATAGCTCCTTCATACAAACAATGATCAAATAAGTACTTCAGATATTATACTATATCCCAACCCATTGGCTTTAGTATATCCCCAGGAATCTTATCAATTCCAGCCGCTTTTCTAGTTTTCAACTTTTGTATCTTACTGTAAATTATGTTGTTGAACAGACACTCCTCATAAATGATATAAGTAACTTCAAATAACCGTCACGTTTCAATCAAATATTTTAAATTTCATCCAACAACCGATCCTTTATTTTTACTTTTAATCTTAAGAGACTGGCATTATTTGGTTCCTTAATATATTTGAACATTAATTTGTTCTATTACAGGACAATATTTTTATGTTGGTATCATAAATGCTTGCCGCTGGCCAGGTGGTGTAGATGTGCATCTGCGTCTTGCCTGGAAGCCCAGGGTTCAATTCCCGGGCAGGTTAGGGATTTTTACCTGGCCCTGTGGGCTGGTTCGAGGCCCACTCAACCTACGTGATTACAATTGAGGAGCTATCTGATGGTGAGTTAGTGACCCCGGTCTAGAAATCAAAGAATTACGTTCGAGAGTATTCGTCATGCCGACCATACGATACCTCGCGATGAGGTTTCCGTCCATGTTCGCCACTGTGATGATAATAATAACGCTGTGTGGCCTTCGGTGTGTCCTAGTGCACGTCTTTCCAGTTGATGCCTTATAGGTGACCTGCGCATCTGCGGGGATGGGGACCGACCTGTGATTAAATGCTGAAGACGGCATACAAACCCAACCTCTGAACTATCGGAATTAACCAATGAAAATTAAAATCGCCGACCCAGCCGGGAATCGAACCCGGGACCCTTTGAACCAAAGGCCAGCACGGAGCTGGACATGTTTGCCGCTACTTTACGGTCTATGAGTGTTTAGTACTCATCCCGAAGGCAGGTTTGATCCTCTACAGTTCCTCCATACGCGGTTATATATGACTCAGACGTCACTGAAGAAGCGTGGGAGGGAAGTGAGGCATCAGCTAGTTGCCCGTCGTTTACCTCACCAAGCCAGAAGTTTCTATTACATATCAGTCTGCCAAGCTTTCTAAAATGCACGTACCAACCGACCCTTCGAGCAACGTTTTCACACCACTCATCACAGGATTTGCGATGTCACTCAGAGCTTCATTATCATAAAAATTCTCCACTACATTCAAATCTGCCGGGCTGAGTGGCTCAGACGGTGGAGGCGCTGGTCTTCTGACCCCAAGTTGTCAGGTTCGATCCTAGCTCAGTCCGGTGCTATTTAAAGGTGCTCAAATATGTCAGCCTTGTGTCGGTAGATTTACTGGCACTTTTAAGAACTCCTGCGGCACTAAATTCCGGCACCTCGGCGTCTCCGAAAACCGTAAAAGTAGTTAGTGGGACATAAAAATAAATAACATTATTATTATTAACATCCATATCCCCTCCCTCACGTGGTGAATTCGCGGAGACGATTCTCATATTTTTTTCCAACAGCTAAATCTATCCACAACATTCGCTCATTTACATGCCTGACAGAAACTATGTTGCGCGCTGTAGTGTGTGTTTTGCTAGCGGTTTAACGTCGCTCTAACCCATTAAAAGTTTAAGGCGATATAAGGATGGGAAAATAGGTAGTCGACGGTGACCTTAATTGAATTACAACCTCGGCATTAGCCTGGTGTGAAAATGGGGAACTACTGAAAACCATCTTCATTGCTAACGACTGTGATATTAGACCTTCTCTCCGGTCATTCTACGAATGCAAACTCACAGCTACGTGACTACGTGGCCAACTCGTTCGGTATTGTGTTCCCGATGAACAGTTCTACCCTACATTCCACCACGTTTGACAACTGCTAAGAACACTCTATAACATCCGATCTCTTTTCAGTGATTTAGTCTTGCCTGAACATCACTAATTCCTGACACATCTAGACGCATCCTCTTTTCTGACTCAATCGGATCTAGTTTCTTTCTTCTATTAGGCTCATTCATTTTGATAGCTTCCCTTCGAATTTCATTTCGTTCGTCAGGTTGTTTCCTGTGAAACGGAAGTGGGCCGTAGCCACTTCCATAGATACGAGTTTTAATCAATACATTCGGAGATCGGTAAATTTGTGTGAAGTAGGTTCCTATCCTATTTAAACATAGTCCAAGTAAGAATATCCACTCTAAAGTTTAGAGACCCCCCCCCCCAAGATTTTACAATCCTTGCCGCCTGAACGCATGGAGGGCCACGACTCAGAACATGTTGGAGATGCCCATTCCAGTTTCACGGCAACTGGATCTCGATTTTCAGGAGCACATACAAGGCCACAAAGGTCCGACTCATTGGCTGAGTGGTCAGCGGTGAGGCCTTCGGTTCAGAGGAACCCGGGATCGATTCCCGGCTTGGTCGGGGAATTTAATCGTGTTTAATATATTCTTTCTCTCTCGGGGACTGGGTGGTTGTGTTTATCCCAACACTTTCCTCCTCATATTCAGACAACACATTACACTACCAATTTCCACAGAAGTACGCAATAGTGATTCCATCCTTCCATATTAGGTTGGCGTCAGGAAGGGCATCCGGCCATTAAACAGGGACAAGTGCACATGCGCGACACAGTTCGCACCCGTGACCCCACATTACAGCAACCCGAATCATATTTTAAAATTGTCATTAACATTATTACCTAAAAATAGCTAAACGAACAGACAAATTATTAAGTATTCTTCTACTCCTTTTCTTTTTTAACGAGTTGCTTTACGTCGCACCGACACAGGTGTTACGTTGACGATGTGAAAGGAAGGGAGCGGCCGCGGCATTAATTAAGGTACAGCCTCATCATTTGCCTGGTGTGAAAATGGCAAAACGTACAAAACCATATTCATGGCTGCCGACAGTGGGGTTCTAACCCTCTATCTCCCGAATGCAAGTTCACGGCAGCGCCCCCTAACCGCACCGCCAACTCGCTCGGTCTTTTTCTCCTTCTTGACAACAATGATACTGTGCTGCTCTTGTGCATTATTCCGAAGTACTTCGGGCGATTTTCGGAACAGTGCTGGGATGGCCAAGGCGAGTTTTTGTTTTGAAACCCAAAACTTTCATCCTTATTTCAAATCGGAAAGAGCCAGTTTAGGCAAATTATTTTTATATTGCTACAAAAAATAAGTTAGCCATTGTAATCCACTTGCACTGTGATATTATTTTCGGATTGAAAAGAAGGTATTAGGCAAGGTTTTCTACGGAACGCCTCCTCTACAGTATTCACGAAAACGTTCGCAACCTCGGGAATTACTAGCTGATACCTTTCTAGATTGTGTGACCAAACTTATAGAAAAACTCATTTTTGAACTCAAGCTTAATATTTTTGTATTTTAGGAAATAAAATTCGAAAATGAATACCAGTTTGACAGAGTTATTACCCTAAAATTTTAATGGCAAAACCCAGATGTACAGGTACATAATTATTTTAACGAAAATATCAGTACAATCGGATTTCATGACCAATCATATAAACGAAAATGTCATTATGCAACATTCTTATCTGGCAGTGTTAAAAACATCATTCGACGATTGGTTCGTGTGGATGATGCAGTAATTTCACTTCCTTTAGTAAGGTAAGGGTTATTCTGCCCGAAGGCAGGTCCGAACCTCCGCAGAGGTGTTCCTGAGCCGGAGTTTACGTGCGGTAAGGTGGCTAGTTCCTTTCCGCTCTTCCATTCCCTTGTCCCCCCCCCCCCACCAACAGCGCGTGGCAACCCATCCAACTCCTGACCACGCCCAATGTTGCTTAACTTCGGAGATCTCACGGGATCCGGTGCTTCAACACGGCTACGGCCGTTGGTACTTCCTTTAGTGGTGGTTGAAAAATCGTCGCCAGTGCTTAGAATACAACTGCTTATTTAAAAGTCTATAATCTATAAAATCCATAATCTGGCTATGCATCAGTCATTTTGCTCCTCGGCAAGTCAAGGCGCCAATGGTCTGTTGTAACACTCTCTTTCTTAAGTACTTTGAATTGGGGATGAATGGCCCACGGGGTGGCCAAAATTGGTAGTTTCAATCCTGGCTCAGTCTGAGGCATTTTTTCTTTTGTTAAGAAGGAAGCCATACATTCCAATGTCGACTCAGTTAAATATAGCTTAAAGGCCGTTCAGAGTATCGACAACACAAGTTCGATTTAAATATTACACTATAACACCTGTAACAAAGCACTATTGAACAAGGAATGAAAGCAAGGAATAACATTAAAAATATCCGCCTCTGCGGTGTAGTGGTTAGTGTGATTATCTGCAACTTCCGGAAGCCCGGGTTCGATTCCCGGACCACTCAGCCTCGGGAGGTCAACTGGGTAGTTGGTTTGGGGGGGGGGGGTCGACTGCTACCTCAGCCATCCTCGAAGTGGTATTCCGCGGTTTCTACTTATCATCCAGGCAAATGCCGGGATGCTACCTAACTGAAGGCCACGTCATCCTCCTTCCTTCTTCCTCGTCTATCCTTTCCAATCTTGCCATCTCCCCACAAGTCTCTTGTTCAACATAGCATGTGTGGCTGCCTTGGCGAGGTACTGGTCCTCCTACCCAATTGTATCCCTCCGACCCAAACTCTCACGCTCCAGGACACTGCCCTTGAGGCGGTAGAGGTGGGATCCTTCGCTGAGTCCGAGGGAAAGACCAATCTTGGAGGTAAACGGAATCAGAAAGAGAAGAAGGACAGAAATAAAAAGAAAAACACACTATTAAACGTTTAATAGTGTGTATTTTTATTCCTTGTTCAATAGCGTGTTTTTTTACAGGTATGTTATGGTGTAATGAACTTGTGTTCAACAGACTGGAAATCATTTAACTTACATGTATTTGAAGATAGTCGAACACACTAGCCTCGTAACAGTAGATTTACGGGGCACAATAAGTCAAAGGCATATTGCAATTTATTCTAAACTTCTAATCCAACGTTTCTGAGCAAGAAATTGGTCCCTGCACCAATTCAGTGAAGGGCAAGGTCTGTCTAGGGAGGTCTGGTCACGCTACCACAATCCTTTGGGGTGGCGGCCATATTGGGTCTCATATATCGTTGTTATGTGGGCGTGCCCGATGTAATGATGTCAGTTATTACTTGTATTTTGAGGGAAAACGGGATACTGCGCCGCACCAAATTGTCAAAATAAGACAACTGACGGAATTAGAGTGTTTCGCTTCCCGAGAGATAAGCAAAGGAGAGCTCAGTGGGTACAAAACTGTAGGCGTGACAAATGGCAACCTACAGATAATTGCTTCTTGTGCGAGGTTAGTGAAGTCATACATTTGTATTATTCCTGAATAATAGTATTTTTAAATGAATGATGTTTTATATTTATAGGTCTTATTATGTATTTTCTTCTAGCATCATTTTGAAGAATCGCAATTTGAACTAAAGAGGGCAGATGGACGGAAACTACTCAAGTGGAATTCCATCCCAACAATTTTCAACGCCCCTAATCCACCTAAGTCTTTGACATATAATAGGAAACCTCCCAAAGAAAGAGAACTGTCTTTCAAAACAAGCAAGAAAAGTAACAGGAAATGTGTAATAGTAGTATTGATGTTTATGAAAATTTCCTTTTCATGTGTCCGGCTCCATGGCTAAATGGTTAGTGTGCTGGCCTTTGGTCACACGGGTCCCAGGTTCGATTCCCGGCAGGTTCAGGAATTTTAACCATAATTGGACAATTTCGCTGGCACGGGGGCTGGCTGTATGTGTCGTCTTCATCTTCATTTCATCCTCATCACGACGCGCAGGTTGCCTACGCGAGTCAGATCAAAAGATCTGCACCTGGCGAGCCGAACTTGTCCTCAGATGCTCCTGGCACTAAAATCCAAACGCCATTTCTTTCCATTCCTTTTCATGTAAACTACAGACAGTATCATTCTAACACTACATGCAACGTAGAAATGTTTCATAGATATTGGAAATGCTTGTTCCTGTTCATTTACCAATTATAATCACAACAAACAATAGGCCTATTACTTCAGACCAACAATTTATATCCAGCTGGCCATCATTACAACAATTGCATTGATAATAGCAGTCTTATACTGTACTGTAGTTGTTATTTACAGCTGAATTTCATTCATCTTAAATGCTCTATAGAGTACATTATATGGCTGGACAAATACTTACAGATCACAAGACTCGCTTCACTCCCACTAACCAACTACTGTAATTTAATGTACCGTAGCCTAACATAATATCTTAAAGTAATCCCTAAAATAGCCTAACCTAGGTTTACTCAACTTAATAGTGACTGAATTTCTATTTCTTATGGAATCGTGTCTACCAATTGCTTTAATTTTCTTAACCATTATTATTATTATTATTATTATTATTATTATTATTATTATTATTATTATTATTATTATTATTATTATTATTATTATATGCATGAATGTTAGGACTCAGCTAAGAGCCCCGTGGTCGCCAACCCACGCTCCCTAGTTAGGAGCGCCTGACGCCCCTTTCAGTCGCCTCTTATGACAGGCAGGGGATACCGTGGGTGTTGTTCTATTGCCCCCACCCACGGGGGAAATCTATTTTGGGTTGTGACTACAAGGCCCTTAACTGAGTCTTGACATTGCTTTCAGTATTCTAGCCCATCCGACCTCCCCTGGTCAACACTTGTTCGTTTTCGACCGCGACGGCATTAGCGCATTCGAGGCCTAGGAAGTTTTTCATTTCCACGCACTTTGTGGCCTTCATCTTTCTTTTGCCGATACCTTCATTTTTCGAAGTGTTGGTCCTCTTCCATTTTGTTTTCTTCTGATTAGTGTTTATAGAGGATGGTTGTCCAGTTGTACTTCCTCTTAAAACAATAATCACCACCACCACCTTGTACTGTATAGCTGCAAGTTAAGAGTAGCTAAAACATCACTCTTGTTGCATATGTGCAGAATATTTTTGCCTTAGAACCCAAAGAAATACCACATGAATGGATAACAACAGTTACCATACATAATTTAATGCA
This sequence comes from Anabrus simplex, assembly GCF_040414725.1. Lineage (NCBI taxonomy): Eukaryota > Metazoa > Arthropoda > Insecta > Orthoptera > Tettigoniidae > Anabrus > Anabrus simplex. Next base: position 114,134,095 of record NC_090266.1, on the reverse strand, counting down.
CTCAATTCAAGAGGCATTCAGTGTTTGTCAACCTTTTAGAAACGCAGTATCGGAAATTTTCTTAATAAAGAACACGCTGAAAGTAATTTATTACAACTGTATTTTAATACTTTAAATACAGTACTTCAAGTTCAGTATTTCATGTACCGGTAATCATAATATGACACAGGTATTGTACAGATTTCTATGTTTCTGTCAATAAGATTACGTATTTGACACATGATATTAATAAGAAACACAGTAAGACCAAGTTGTAAGGAAGTAAAAGAAAACAATATGAGCTTTCCTGTTGATTCTTGTTTCTCAAGAAAAAAAAAAAAAAGAATTTCAGGCTCTGTTAATTATCTTCCTATTCAAATAGCTGTGAATGTATTCATTTCATTTAAGTGTTATAAGTTATATATACATGACCAGTAGATGCCCAATTAAATTTTTCATGAAAAATAATTGGTATTTTGTTTTCATTTTAATGTCATCATCATCATCATCATCTGTTTACCCTCCAGGTTCGGCTTTTCCCTCGGACTCAGCGAGGGATCCCACCTCTACCGCCGCAAGGGCAGTGTCCTGGAGCTTCAGACTCTTGGTCGGGGGATACAACTGGGGAGTATGACCAGTACTTCGCCCAGGCGGCCTCACCTGCTATGGTGAACAGGGGCCTTGTAGGGGGATGGGAAGATTGGAAGGGATAGGCAAGGATGAGGGAAGGAAGCGGCCGTGGCCTTAAGTTAGGTACCATCCCGGCATTCGCCTGGAGGTGAAGTGGGAAACCACGGAAAACCACTTCGAGGATGGCTGAGGTGGGAATCGAACCCACCTCTACTCAGTTGACCTCCCGAGGCTGAGTGGACCCCGTTCCAGCCCTCGTACCACTTTTCAAATTTCGTGGCAGAGCCGGGAATCGAACCCGGACCTCCGGGGGTGGCAGCTAATCACGCTAACCACTACACCACAGAGGCGGCTCATTTTAATGTACGGTACCGAAATCCTCTAAATTCGAATACACTTGCCTTTGGTTACGCTCGCTTAAAGACCCAATATGGCGGCGCCATAAGTAGCATTCGTGACTTGACCTCCCTAGACAGACCTTGGTGAAGGGCATGACTACCAGCGCTTTCTATGGTCAGCACGTGGGAACTATTGCTCGCAACTTCTCGATACCGCCGCGTGACTACGCTAGCATCCCATATCTAATTGATTCTTACCCGCTTTGATACAAACTACCATTCTGAAGAAAACACCGGGTGTATCAATTTCAGAGTGTACAAAACAAATCAATGGCAATACCTTAAAATTGATAACACAGATAAGCAACCATTTTTCTACAGAGAAACTGTTCGTATTTTTCAGTTACAAAGTCCATATATACTTTCGTTTCATCACGTAGTTACAAAGTCCATATGCAGTATCGTTTCATCACGTCAATTTATTTTTTATGTCATAATACTAAAATTAATATATATATCCTTACATCCATTATACTATTATTATCGCATTAAAGCTGGTAAATGAGACATAATATTATCACTAAAATCTTATAAAACAACTGAAAATAAAAATTATGTATACAGTATCCAATAATTATTTTTTCTTTCCTAATATTACAAGGACACTTGGAAAAAGAAACGCGACCTAATGATGGATCCAAATTTTCAGTCGTCAATGTATGAAACAGAAAAGTCTGCATGGCGTTCCTTTCAAAGCTTTACAGAACTCTCCCTATGTAATAGGAAATCTGAAAATTACAAGGAAATTGCCGAGGAACTGTTAGCTAGCTTCAAATCTGTAGGTTGTAACATGAGTGTAAAACTTCATTTTCTGCACAACCATATTATTTCCCGAAAAATCTTGGTGCAATGAATGAGAAGGGTGGACAATTTCATCAAAATATTAAAACGATGGAAATAGGTTACCAGGGCAAGGGAGTGAAGCAATGTTAGCGGATTGTTGCTCGTCCTTAAATAGGAGTACATCTTGAAGTCACAACAGGACATCAAAACGGCAAAATTTCGACCGTGAATGTTTTATAGTAATTTCATACATTTATATTTTATATTGTGGTGTTAAAACACGTTAAAAAATAATATACTCTATTTGACGTCATTGAAATTCTGAAGTTTTCGTTCTTATTCCTAAAAATTACATAAAAACGGGACACGATAGAGAAAAACTAAATACAGACTTGGAATCTACATTCCTTAATACCTAAGCAGTCATTTCAGATATATTGTTTCATTTAATTACATGTTGTTGTTGTTTGTGTCATCAGTCCGTAGACTGGTTTGATGCAGCTTTCCATGCCACCCTATCCTGTGCAAAATTGTTCGTTTGTATGTAACTGCTGCATCCTCCATCTGCTCTAATCAGCTTACCCTACACTTACCTCAAAAACCAACTGAACAAATTCTGGGTGTCTTAAGATGTGTTGTATCATTCTATCCCTTCTTCTTCTCAAATTTAGTCACAACGGTCTCCTCTCATCAGTTTGATTCAGTATCACTTCATTCGTGATACGATCTATCCGTCTCACCTTCAGCGTTTTTCTGTAACACCACATTTCAAAAGCTTCTATTCTCTTTCTTTCTGGGCGAGTTATCGTCGATGTTTCACTTCTATACATTACCACGCTTCAAGAGAAAGTCTTCGAAAACATTTTTCTTATTAATACATCAATATTGGAAGTGAGCAAATTTCATTTCTTAAGAATGCTCTTCCTTGCTTGTTCTAGTCTCCATTTTATGTCCTCTTTATTTCTGATGGAGAAAACTTAGGAAAGGATCAAACGCTTTCGGGGACAAGGAGAGAACAGAAAAGTGGGTTGTGAGGAACAGCAGTTACACAAACTATTTTAACAACATTAAGGATAAACAAGAATAAAAAATCACATTAAACGAAGCAAAAATTTTACAATCATTAAATGGAGTTAAGTGCGTGATCTTGAGCTAAACTGCCACGGGTACTGTATGTTAATGTTGAATGTAAATAAGGCTGATGTCTTATTGAAACTAGAAAGATTCAGCAAAAGCCGAAAGAAATCCATAAACTACATTGTAGGCTGACTAATGTCAAACCGTAATTTAAGTAACAAATATTTTGATAACAAGAAAATATTAAAATGAATTAAAGATTACAAGAAAACGTTAAGTTTAAATAACTTAGAGAAAAGAAAATCGACTGACAAAAATTCAAAAAAGATTATTTAACTATACGGCACGATCCTGAATAGAAAACCTTTGTAGCACTCCTCCAGGAAGAACAAGTTCATTAAAACTTTTTTAAACCAGATAGAAACGTTTAGAACCTTCAACCATAAAATTTCGATGACTAGCCGAAGAAAACCCTGGTGAACAGATCTTCACCGGCGGCTGGACGAACCAGTCGTCAGCAATACCAAAAAGAAGAGCCATGAGAACTTGGTGATACTGGCGAATGCGAAGGAAGGCAGACGAATGCAGAGTCCAAACTACCATCTGATATGTTTCTGCGTCGAACATGAACATGGCGACTGAAGTTTATGCTAGCTGCTTCTTGACATGTTAACGAGGTTCAAAGCTGCAACGAGAGCCCAAGTTACGCTGGTGAGTGGTTGACCTTCTGATCGCTGAATGCAAGCTAGCGATTTTTTCTCGTGGGGGGGGGGCGAAGTCCGCTCCCCCCCGCGTGGCCATCGACTCAATCTACATGGCCTACGACATGCTATTATTTTTAAGAAGAAGAAAGAGATAGCAGGGAGGAGTGGGAAGTGATACAAGGATTATCTGCCGGTTTCCGAGTCAGACTCGCTACCACGGCAAGAGTTTGTGTTAGGTAAGGTGGTGTTGATGTATGGTATAGAAGGGTCAGGGAAAAACCACATAGGTAGAAAGAAGAAAGAGCCTACATGTAAAACCTGACGTCTTTTGATAGCACATGCAGGGATGTGGGATGGAAAAAGACCAGAGGTTGTGTTAGTTAGGAACAGGTAACATGTACAAGTCATAAATCCATTCCTCGCCATTCCGTCTGCCAGGGGATCAATCCGTCTGGGCACTGCTGTGACTAGCGCGGTCCTTGTCGGCTGCGGAGCCATGCGTCGAGTACCACTAGGGCCTGTCGCACGGCTCCACCTCCTTGGGGTACCTCGTACCCAGTCTCCGATCCCGGAGAATGAGGCCAAGCCCGCCGAGGCGAGGGCCTCCTGGAAGGGGGTGGGTCATGGCGCCGGGCCTCCTTCTCCTCTGCCCGTGCCATGACCCGGTAGACTGGGCAACTGCGGTGGGAGGCCGGGTGGCCCCCCGCGCAATTGGCGCAAACCGGCGCCTCCTTAAGTATTGCGCAGGCCGTGTAATGGTGATCACCACCACAGCGGTTGCACCTCACTTGGAGCCCACAGCTAACCTGACGGTGGCCCCACCTCAGACAGCGGAAACACTGCAAGAGTTGCTGAGTGGGACGTTTTACTCTCACCTGACTGCCGCTACCCGCTGAGGTCCTCTCCTGATTGGCTCCTCGGTTGACTACAAGCTAGCGAGTCTGATGCGAGCATTATGTAGAGGGATGCAATGTTCTCGAGGCGGAAGATGAAAAATAGCGCTGGTAAACTAACAATTAAATTACTACAGAGAATAATAACACAATATTAAAAAATACAGAAAAATCCGAAAAATGCTCCTGAAGGAATATTAGTTATAACATTCAATAATTAATTTTAAAATGATTAAAAATTATTTAAAAAGAATAACCAATCAAAGGGAAGACCGTGGCGAATGGCTACATCATCGGCACCAATCAGCTTGAAAGTTGCTGATGACGTGAACAACATGTCCAGGTGATAGTAGCCAATAAGAAAATTAAGAATTAATGAACACAGGGTCAATAAGACACATAAAATCGTTTTCATTAAACCTGTGACATGAACACACGCCGAGGGTGAATTTTCACTCTTCCATACTGAGAGATAATTGAATTAGGAGCAAGTTCGAGGTAAGAATAACATAAATTAATAACGAGGTTGACCAAAAGCGAGAGGTGCCGATTTAGAAAAGTGTGGACATAAATTTGTCATCAAACTGCGAGTACGTTCATGTGAAGTATGAAGAGAGGGAAGAAAGAATAGCAAAAACTAATTCTTCCAGGACTCACAAAAAGAGGTTAAAATCATTCAATGAAGGATCGAGAGGAAGACGACAAACATGAGTAATAGGTTGAATAAAGACATCATTACTTGTGCGGACCAACAATCCGAATCCTCTTGTGATGTCTTGCAAAATGTTGTACAACTCTCCCAAGTTTCCAAACTAGAGGAGGGCTTGGTTCTCGAAGGAGTACCTAGTCATCCTCATGGATGATAGGTTTCTCTGCCTGCCACTTACTTTTCACCTGAAGCTGCCCCAGGTATTCCAGCCGCCAGTGTTGCCAGAATTTGTCACGAGCAGCTTCCACCTTTCTCCATAAAATTGGTAAAGAATCATCAAGTCTCCGAAGCGATTACTGGAGGAGAGGAAGTCAATGCCTGTCATATCAAAAAGTGCGCGGGAGTGAGTAGAAGGGGATCTTGAGGATCTTGAGATAAAGGTGTAAGTGGAATAGAATTAGCTATACCCTCAATTAGAATGTGAAAAGACTTAAATTCTTCATAGGAAAAGTAGATGAATTCAAAATTCTTTTCACATGCCGTTTGGTAAGCTTAACACAAGGTTCCCAAAGAACACAATGATGAGGTCAATAAGGGGGGATAAAATTGCACTTAAATCTCTTTAAGTGACCAAATATTGTATTTTCTATTGAGCTGAAGAAGAGGAAATGACTCGCTTCAATTCTTCAGAAGCTCCAAAAAATGTTCTTGAATTATCAGAAAAAACGTCTGAAGCAACACCTGTACGAGAAGAAAACGAGAAAGATCAGCTAAGAAATAAGAAGTGGAGGCATTAGTTACAAGCTCAAGATGAATAGCTCCTGTTACCATGCAGACAAACAAGACGATATAAGTCTTACCTAAGGTCTTTGAGTTAAACCTCATGGGATTGGTTCCATAGAAGAAAGGAACCGCGTAATCAACACCGGTGTATGCAAAAGGAAGACAAGATTGCGATCTAAAAGATGGTAAATCATCCATAAGATGGGATGCAGGTAAAGGGTTGGCACGAAAACATCTAATACATTTGCTTATCACACAGTTAACCTCAGGAATTCCATCAATAAGCCAATAATGCTCCCGGATAATTTAGAGCAATGTGAGAGCACCAGCGTGCAAATTTTGATTTTGAAATTGCCTTATGATTAACTTAGTAACATGATGATTAGAGGGCAATATAATAGGGTAGCTTTTGTCTTCAGGCAGAGTAGAAGAAGGAAGTCTGCCCTCTACCCTAAAATGTTTTCCTGATCAAGATAAGGGGATTAAGACAAAGGCTTGCTAATCTTAGCTAAGAGAAGACTCTTACTAATAAAACGAAATTCTTCTGGAACAACTTCCTATTGTGATAAAAATAAAATCCTGGTAGTAGCTTCTCTTAATTCAACCATAGGCTTCAAAGGCTGGTCTAACACAAAAACTTCCATCTTAGTATTGTACTTTAAAATAGCACAAGAATCTAATAGGTGGATCATAAAAGGAGATGACACATTTTACCATAATTTCCTGTTCTCTTCTGTCCTCTTGATACCTTTCTAGATCAGCGGCAAAGCGGCTTCAAACTTATAAGCGATGTTTCAATTGTTTATCCATGAATCAACTATGAAATAATAATTGTAATTCTATAAACCACCCTAAACACTGTGCAAAGCACCATTCCTTAATACATAGATATAAAAATAACGATTCCAGTGTAGGCACCCGTGAGTCTAGTTGAGGTAATGTTCCGTCTAATAATGAGCAGACGCTAACCCAAGGGGCTTCCTCCCTTAGGGGTTCTCAAGTTTTGTTATCCACATCCATTGTTAAGATGAAAGACTCTAGTGGTCTATGGACATCGGTCACATGTCTATTGGACTATGCTGCTACCCATGATTTCATAAGTGAAAGTCTAATAAGACGATTGGATTTGAAAACAATTCCTACTGATGTTTCGCACTAACTACTATAGGATCCTCCCCCTTATATAGACACTAGTGGTCACATGGTATAACACCCACGTCATCGTCGAAAAAAGCCCATGATATCACTCCCACCAAGCTCCCAAGTGTTACAGATTGCGTTGAAATAGCCCGAGGCAAACTAGGAACTCACTAATATATCTCATACTTCTAAATGCATACAATGACAGAGCAATGACTCGATAGGTACCGTAACAGAATTGCACCATGTGCTGTAACGTCTTAAAGTTGTTTCACAAAATACATCCATATCTGATATTCGGCAGCAAATATCACTCTTCATTATCTTAATGCTAACATGCGCACATATATATATACATAATAAAATTAAAAAGAATGAAGCAAGCGATAATTAACTAATACATAACGAAATCAGATTATTGAATTGAATCAAGTAATAATAATAGCTCCAATAATAGTAATGATAATACAGATAAAATAATAATAGTACAAATAAAATAATAATACAGAGGTATATTTGTAACGGCATTTGAACCGTTACAGAGGGCACTCGGAATGAGGATGTAAAAGCTAAGTTAGGAATATTCTCGATGGATGAAGTTGTACATATCAACCGGCTTCGTTGGTGAGTTCATGTGAGGCGAATGGAGGAAGATAGGGTAACTAGGAGAATAATCGCCTTGGCCATCGAGGGTAAGAGAAGTAGAGAGGGAGAAAGAAATCGATGGTTAGGCACTATTTTTGATGAATGATAGTAGGTGTGGAACAAAACGACACCACCGAACTAGTTAGTTTAGTGAATTTACGAAGGCTTGATGACTGAATGCTGAAAGACGTAACCGTCTATAGACTAATGACGATGTATGTATGTACTGTAGACTACATATACTTGGAAAGACATCACAGATTCCTACCCACAAAGTAGACGGCATTATTGATCAAGTTGTTGCTTATCGGAATCAATAACGACATCTTAAGTCTGCTTTTCTTAATATATAATATAATATAATATAATATAATATAATATAATATAATATAATATAATATAATATAATATAATATAATATAATATAATATATATTGAGGGTAAGAGAAGTAGAGAGAGAGAAAGAAATCGATGGTTAGGCACTGCCATCTGATATGTTTCTGCGTTGAACATAGAAAAAACTCTGCCACGCAGTTGGACTGAAGTTTATGCTAGCTGCTTCTTCACATGTCGATGTGGCTCAAAGCTGCAACGAGAGCCCAAGTTGTGCTGGCGAGTGGATGACCTTCTGATCGCTGAATGAAAGCTAGCATTATGTAGAGGGATGGAATGTTCTCGAGGCGGAAGGTGAAAAATAGTGCTGGAAAACTAACAATTAATTACTACAGAGAATAATAACACAATACAAAAAATACAGAAAAATACGAAAAATGCTCCTAAAGGAATATTAGTAATACCATTTAATAAATAATTTAGAAATGATTAAATAACAAATGAAAAAGAATAACCAATCAAAGGGAAGACAGCGGCGAAAGTTAACATCATCGGTACCAATCAGCTTGAAAGTTGCCGATGACGTGAACAAAATGTCCAGGTGATAGTAGCCAATAAGAAAATTAGGAATTAATGAACACAGGGTCAGCATTACCCGTCAAGAAATCACAGAAAATAGTTTTCATTAAACCCGTGACATGAACACACGCCACACTCCTCCAGATTGAAGAGCTACTCGAATTAGGAGCAAGTTCAATGTACGATTAACATCAATAAATAACGAAGTTGATCAAAAGAAAGAGGTACCGAGATTTAAAAAGTGTGAATATAAATTGGTCATCAAACTGCGAGTACGGTCATGTGAAGCATGAACCATCTGCCATAGTTAGTTATTTTACTACTCAAGTAACAATATTCATCTACTTCCCTTGAGACTTCATTTCCTAATCGAATATTTTCAGCATCACCTGACTTCCTGCGACTGCACTCCATTACTTTTATTTTGGACTAATTCACTTTCATCTTGTACTCCTCACTCAAGACTCCGTCCATATAATTCTGCAACTTCTCCAGATCTTCTGCAGTCTCAGATGAAATAACAATATCATCGGCAAATCTCAGGGTTTTGATTACCTCTCCTTGTATTGTATTGTATTGTATTGTATTGTATTGTATTCCCTTTCCAAATTCCCCTTTTATCTCCTTTACTGTCTGTTGTATACGAGGATTGGGGCAAAAGTCATGGCAACTTTTTTTTTCTTGTAGATATGTGAAAGGATCATAAACGTATACGTGTCGTGTGGAAGTTTTGCAGGCATAGTGTGAATGCAGAACAACAGATGGCTCTGTGATAGCTAGTAGGAGTAGTAACGCAGCGAGGGCTGTGAAATCAGTCAGTTGGTGAGTATCGTGCGAGATGGAAGTAACCCGTGTTGAGCAGCGCTCTTCCATCAAAATAGCCGTTCTCCGAGGGATAAATGCGATAGAATATCACTGTGAATCAGTGTAAGCCCTTGGGAATAATGCCCTACCGTACCGTACAGTAGCACGGTGGGTAAGAAAGTTTCAGAAAGGTCGTGTGTCAACCAGTGATGAGCAGCGTTCGGGACGACCTGTCAGTGTGCGGACCGACGTGGCACGTGCCGTCATCGAGCAGGTCCTGGATGAAGACGGACGATGGACGCTACTGGAGTAAGAGAGGGCAAGTGGTATCGAGATACGCACCGTCCACAGGATATTGCGTAATGAGCTGCAACTGCTCAAAATCGCATCGCGGTGGGTACTGCATGCACTGGCGGAAGTTCAAAGGTGGATGCGCTATGCAATATGCTCCGACCACCTTGCACGCTGGCAACAGAACGGAGATCAATTCTTGTCACGAATAATCGCCATCGACGAATTTTGGGCCAGGGCATACGAACCAGAACTGAAACGTCAGTCCGGGAAGTGGCGACATGCTGGATCACCAAGGAGACAGAAGGTCCGTCAGAATCCTTCCCGAGTCAAATTTATGGTGATCGTCACGTATGACGTCAGGGGTGTCATTGTTTGTCACTTTGTTCCACATGGCAGAACAGTGACCGCACTGTACTACAGGGACTTCCTGGTGCGACAGGTACGACGTGACGTTCGGGAGAAATGTCCGGGTCTTGTGGACAGTGCAATAACCCTGCACGACAATGAAAAACCAGATAAAGCCAGAGTGTGTAGGGCAGCTATTGCGACGTTGGGGATGGGAAGAATAGAAGCACCCACCGTACTCTCCCGACATTTCGCCCTGTGACTTTGATCTCATTCGAAAGATTAAGGAACCACTACCTGGTAGGCGGTTTGCAGCACGAGAGGACATTGCTACTGCTGTGCGCTAACAGGTGACCCGATTCACACATGGTGCGCCAAATGCTGAAGCAGATTGTATTCAGCGCCTCCCACATCTTTGGCAGCGTGTGGTCACAGTAGCAGGGGACTACTTTGAGGGTATTTAGGCCCAGGTTTGTCATGTCAACTTTATGTGTACTGTGTTGGCATTCTTTTGCACTGGGAAGGCCATATTGACCTGTATATTACCATAATAAATTAGTGTGTTACGATATTTCAGTGCTATTCATTGTCCACACATGAAGTTAACACTTGTCCTTTCGTCTGTATATGTCACATTTCCCAAACGGACTGGTATCTTAAAAAAAATAGTTGCCATGACTTTTGCCCCAACCCTCGTATAAACATTGAAAAGGAGGGGAGTCAAACTGCAGCCTTGCCTCACCCCTTTCCGAATTGCTGCTTCTTTTTCATAGCCCTCGATTCTCATCACTGCAACTGATTTTTGAATAGATTATAGATAATTCTTCTTTCTCGGTACCTGATACCGATCACCTACAAAATCTCAAATAGCTTGGTCCAGTCAACGTTATCAAATGCCTGTTCTAGATCTACGAACACCATATATGTGGGCTTGCCCTTCTTAATTCATTCATCTAAGATCAGACCTAAATTTAGGATTGCTTCACTTGTCATTACATTTCTCTGAAGCCAAATTGATCTTATCCCAACTCAGTTTCCGCTTGCCTTGCCATTCTTCTGTAAATAATACGTGTTAGAATTTTGCAGGCGTGAGGTACTAAACTAATGGTGCTTTAGTTTTCACACTTGTCAACACCGGATTTCTTGGGAATAGGTATAACAACATTCTGCCGACAATCGGATGGCACTTTTCCTGTCTCATACATCTTGCACAATAAATGAAATAACCTCGCCATGCTGGATTCTCCTAAAGCATTTCCTATCCGGGTATCCATTGATTCTTAGTTGATCTTTTCTTTCTTCCCAACATCACTTCCTCAACCCTACTGACCTCATTTTTCATGACTGTTAATTCCTTTTCTAGTGTGTTTCTTTCAGCCTTTCCATTTAGTCGTTGTGCAACATGTTCATTGAAACAATACTTCACACTTTTTTCTTTCAATTTGTCTAGATCCCATCTCACTGGATCTTCCCCATCTTCAATTTCTTCAACTTCAGATGGTTTTTCATGACCAACGAGTTGTGATCAGAGCTCACGTCTGCTCTTGGGAAAGTTTTACAATCCAACACGTGGTTTCTGAATCTCTGCCTAATCATAATGAAGTCTATTTGCTACATTCCAGTGTCTCCAGGTCTCGTCCATGTGTACAGCCGTCGTTTGTGGTGTTTGAACCAAGTATTAGCAATGACTAAACTGTGATTGGTGCTGAATTCAACCAGCCAACCTTCTCTTTCGTTCCTTTGTCCCAATGCGAATTCTCCTACTGCATAACCTTCTCCTCCTTGGCCTACCATTTCATTCTAGTCTCCCATCACAATTAGATTCTCGCCACTTTTACATATTGTATTAAATCTTCTATCTCTTCACACATTCTTCCGATTTCCTCATCCGCTGAACTAGTAGACATATAGACCTGCATTATTGTAGTGAGCATTGGTTTGGTGTCTATCTTGAAATTTAAAAAATATGAACTTTTCCAATTTTGATGGTTTATCGATTTTCATTCAAAATTACAAAAAAAATGACGTGAGACATAAAATCTGAACACATATTGATTCAGGTCACCTCAGTTACCAAGAATCAGTAATATTTCCCTTGTAGCAGAAAAACAATTATAAATGCATGTCAGTGTAATTGTTGTCAGAAACACATATCTTATCCCGTACAAAAGTCTATACCTGTGCACTAGAAATAAAGGTTTTATGACCCAAAACTATCCTTCACGGCTTTTGAGAGGTCGAGTAAACATACAAACCACATTTCCTGTAAAGAAGATAAAACAAATCTGGAACATTTGGCTTGGCATTCTCCTCTTATCGTGGGCTAGAAGTGTTGCCTTGCATTTACGTTACCAATTGCTTGGAAAATTAACCCTCAGACTCTTTCTACTCGGAGGAAAGCAGCCGACCTAAAATTCATATACCAAGCAAGTAATGGCACTAATTTCTTTCTCCTCCCTCCACGACCAGAATCGAGACCCTCTACCATATTCCCTACTTGCGCCTTCCTCTTAAACAAAGGTTCAAACACTGTTTGTGTTCCTGCAATGTATAATACCTTATCTCTGAACAGGAACCTAGATATATTTTTATTATATCCTTATGTCTGTCATGATATTTCTCACATATGTTAGCCTCATTCCTTCTTTCCGATTACCAAGCGAGTAGCTACGCGGTTTGGGTCACGTAGCTGTCACTTTGTATTTAGGAGATTGTGGGTTGGAACCCCAATGTCGGCAGCCCTGAAGAGCTTCCCATATTCACAGCAGGCTGTACGATAATTAATGCTTCCTTTCCACTCCAAGCCCTTTCCTATTTCGTGGTCGCCATAAGACTTATCCATGTCGGTGCGACATAAAGAAATTTGTAAAAAAATATCCACCTGGCTCTGTCCTGTCCTTCCTCCTATTTTCATATTTAAGCGAATTTAACTTTCCCTTGTCGTTGTTTATGTAAATATGTAGTATATAGACCTACCATTGTATAGTTAATTTGTATCCTTTGTAAATATATTTATAATTTTAGTTACTACCTAGTACTGTACATATTACAGATCTTCGTAATTCGGAGCTGTGATGATGCGACCCTATATAAATAAATAAATAAAAATGGTAAAAGTCAGTTATGCCTCACCTGTATTCCGTGGCAATTTATGGTTGTACTCAGCGAAATTTATTACATACCTTGGAATGATAGGTGAAGAGGAACAGCTGTTTTCAGGAAATTATATGCAGTTATATGAAAGCATGGTATATGAATATTCCTTCCAAGTTCTAAATATGCTGACACCATCCAGATATTAAAAAAATACGATAGGCAGCGGATTCGTAAAGAAGGCCAACTTTGTCACGTTGATCATGGGACACTCCAGTAACTGTGGGCAATCCGGCTATGCGGCTCAGGTGTGGAGTACTGGCCTTCTGGTTCTTCTATAATAATAATAATAATAATAATAATAATAATAATAATAATAATAATAATAATAATAATAATAATAATAATAATAATAATAAATGAATGAATGAATGAATGAATGAAAACCTACAACCTGTTTTCCAGTCTTTGACTGGGTCAGGGATGTAATGAATGCATCATATAGAGGCTGTTATTACGATGGGGTCTCCACTCCCAAAGTGATTTATATTAATGAGTGATAGATGCTATGAAATGAGAATGGAGAGTGTTGCTGGAATGAAAGATGACAGGGAAAACCGGAGTACCCGGAGAAAAACCTGTCCCGCCTCCGCTTTGTCCAGCACAAATCTCACATGGAGTGACCGCGATTTGAACCACGGTATCCTGCGGTGAGAGGCCGACGCGCTGCCGTCTGAGCCACGGAGGCAATAATAATAATAATAATAATAATAATAATAATAATAATAATAATAATAATAATAATAATAATAATAATAATAATAATAATAACAATAAAAACAATAATAATAATAATAATAATAATAATAATAATAATAATAATAATAATAATATATCTTTGCTTTACGGGAGCGAAAGCCGGGTTGACTCAGGGTATCTCATTCATGAAACAGAAGTAACAGACATGAAACTAGCGAGAATGATTGCTGGTATAAACAGATGGGAATATATATATATATATATATATATATAATAATAATAATAATATTATTATTATTATTATTATTATTATTATTATTATTATTATTATTATTATTATTATCAGTCTCTTTTCAGAACATCTTTGCTTTACGGGAGCGAAAGCCGGGTTGACTCAGGGTATCTCATTCATAAAATAGAAGTAACAGACATGAAACTAGCGAGAATGATTGCTGGTATAAACAGATGGGAATATATATATATATATAATATATTATTATTATTATTATTATTATTATTATTATTATTATTATTATTATTATTATTATTATTATTATTATTATCGGTCTCTTTTCAGAACATCTTTGCTTTACGGGAGCAAAAGCCGGGTTGACTCAGGGTATCTCATTCATAAAATAGAAGTAACAGACATGAAACTAGCGAGAATGATTGCTGGTATAAACAGATGGGAATAATGGTAGGAGGGTACTCGGAATGAGGAGATAAAGGTTAAGATAGGAATGAACTCGATGGATGAAGCTGTACGCATAAGCCGGCTTCGGTGATGGGGTCATGTGAGGCGAATGCAGGAGATAGGTTACCTGGGAATACAAAGGACTCTCATACGGAATGTAAGAGAAGTAGAGGGAGACAAGACAACGATGGTTAGACTCAGTTTCTAACGAATTAAGAATAAGAGGTACAGAACAGCACTAGTTGCAAATAGAGGATTGTGGCGACGGTTCGTAAATTCACAGAGGGTTACAGACTGAACGCTGAAAGGCATAACGGTCTATAATGATAATGTATAGTAATGTTATTGGCTTTAGGTCCCTTTAGCTACTTTTACGGTTTCCGGAGACGCCGAGATGCCGGAATTTAGTTCTGCAGAAATTTCTTTACGTGCCAGCAAATCTACAGACACGATGCTGACGTATTTGAGCACTTTCAAATACCAGCGGACTGAGCCAGGATCGAACCTGCCAAGTTGAGGTCAGAAGGCCAGCGCCTCAACCGTCTGAGCAACTCAGCCCGGCTCTAGTTCTTCTGTTGGGATTCGATGCTGTCTCAGTCTGGTTCTATTTGAAGATGGTCGCACAGGCTAGCCTCGTGTATGTAGATTAACAGTGCACGTAATAGGAATATGGGACGAAATTTTGTCAATTCAACATCTCAAAAGCCGTGAAAGTAGTCGGTAAGTCATAAAACCAATAACTTTATTAATGCCACCTTCCTTTATTTCTAGGGGGCAAATGAAGACATGGATGGAAGAAGGGCGCAACTCAAAAAACACACTTTCGAGATAAATGAGTTTAAAGAATTATAACATCAAACACTTCTCTCAGAAATACAGAATTCTGGGATATTATACATAACTATATTCTTGATTATTTCATAATATGTACATCAAAAATATTTATAAATTTTGTGGTTTGTTGTCTATTTTGTATTTTGGAGTTACGCCCTTATTCCAATTTCAAGAAACATTTTCATTGAAAATTAATGTTATTTACATTGTTGGAAGCATGTAGACAACTTTTACAGGTTAGAACATTTGACAGGTCACAACATGTTATTAGGGGAGCCACTATATCGAGAATTTCCTACTCCCACAGATTCAGCTCCCCGGAAAATATTTTCAAACCATGCACGTGCATCTGCGCATATAAAGCTTACTAAATCTTTAACATCTTTTAATTTCCCGGCTTCAATACCTACATGAGGGACTGGGATACTATCCAAAGTATCTACAGACTTTATATCCTTCAATAACTGAAATTTGTCATGAAACGTAATATTATAAGTCTGGCTTCCTGATACAGTTCCTTCAGGAGAGTAACATAATATGACATACTTTTGAATTGAAAACTAAAATGCTTTTGTTTGTGATGTTGCAAATGACACTGGGCTGAGAACGGCAGAATATTCGGATTGTAAGGATTTGGTATCCGAATCATCTGAGGTTTCACTTGGTATATATTCACTGTCATCTGCTGAAATATCAGATGTTTCTCCTCCCGACATTACTCCTGCGTTAGCCGATTCGCTTCTGATGAGTGATGAGTGCTGGCTCGCCGTAAGTCAGCATTGGAGTGTATTTTAAGTCGGGCACGAGCAATATTTGGAAGAACGGCGCAACTCAATATAGCACATCACACGCCATCTATTGACACTACCGAGAAGCCATTTAGGTAGTATCTAGAACAGCCACCAAGGAATGTATATATGCAATTTACCGAATAACGACACAACCTGACTTAAGCCCTTCTTCCATCCATGTCTTCATAATACATACTTTTGCACGGGAAACGATTTTCATTACTGACAACAATTATTGTCCGCCTCTGTGGTGTAGTGGTTAGTGTGATTAGCTGCCACCCTCGGAGGCCCGGGTACGAATCCCGGCTCTGCCACGAAATTTGAAAAGTGGTACGAGGGCTGGAACGGGGTCCACTCAGCCTCGGGAGGTCAACTGAGTAGAGGTGGGTCCGATTCCCACCTCAGCCATTCTGGAAGTGGTTTTCCGTGGTTTCCCACTTCTCTTCCAGGCAAATGCCGGGATGGTACCTAACTTAAGGCCACGGCCGCTTACTTCCCTCTTCCTTGTCTATCCCCTCCAATCTTTCCATCCCCCACCAAGGCCCCTGTTCAGCATAGCATGTGAGGCCGCCTGGGCGAGGTACTGGTCATCCTCCCCAGTTGTATCCCCCAACCCAGAGTCTGAAGCTCCAGGACACTGCCCTTGAGGCGCTAGAGGTGGGATCCCTCTCTGAGTCCGAGGGAAAAACAAACCCTGGAGGGTAAGCAGATTAAGAAAGAAAGAAAGACAACAATTATTCAGTTTCAACTTATTTTGTTTACTCTGAAATTGGGGCATTCTGTGCTTCATTCTAAATAACCTAACTTCTCGCACACAGTGGTAGTTTGATTTTTTTTCAAGTCGCTTTACGTCGCACCGACATGGATAATTCTTATGGCGACGAGGAAATAGGAAAGGGGTAGGCCTGGGAAGGAAGCCTTAATTAAGGTACAGCTCTAGCATTTGCCCGCTGTAAAAATAGAAAAACCACAGAAAACCATGTTGAGGGCTGCCGACAGTGGGGTTTGAACCTACTCTCTCCCGATTTGCGGATACTACCCGCACCTAAGCTATTACAGCTAGTGGGCTAGGTGTAGTGCGCACCAAAGCGGGTAGAAATCAGTTGGCTGCTGTAGGATGCTAGCGTAGTCACGCGGCGGTATCGAGAAGTTGCGAGCAATAGGTTCCCACGTGTTGACCAGAGAAAGCGCTGGTAGTCATTCCCTGAGCTGAATTGGTGCGGGGAGAAATTTCTTATTCAGAAACGTTTGGATTAGAGAGTTTGAATAATTTGCAACATGCCTTTCAGTTATCCGGCTTTTAACGGTAAACATATGGATTCGTGAAGAAATTTAATGCTAGTACAATTTTCTTTAACGGGTTCGCTAGGACTCAAGAATGCAACCGAGGTAGGGTGTGGGTTAATATTTTTCAAAGTTTCTCCATTTCAGTTCCTGAACCGAGCAGATTAGCTTCGGCAAACTGTGGCCACTGCTTTGCCGTAGCTGTACAGCTATGCATTCGGGAGGCGGTGAGCTGGTCCCACCGTCGCCTGTCCTGAGAATGGTCTTCTGTGATTTACAGTTCCTGGCGAATGCCAAAATGGTTATTGACATAAATGCAACGATCTCTTCCTCCCCAATCAATTGCTCTAATTATTTGAAATACATGTACGGTATTCCGCAAGAAAGAAATTATTTCTTGAACGAAACTATATTTAAACCAGTCTCTTTTCAGACCCACTTTGCTGTAAGGGAGTGAAAGCTAGATGGACTCAGGATGTCTTATTTAGAAGTTGGAAGTAATGGACGTGACAGTAGCAAGAATGATTGATGTTACAAAGAAATGTGAACAATGGTTGGAGGGTACTCGGAATGCGAAACTAAAGGTTATGTTAGGAATATTCTCGTTGGATGAAGTTGCACAAATAAACCGTCTACGTTGGTGAGGTCATGTGAGGCGAATGGAGGAAGATAGGGTAACTAGGTGAATAATGGACCCGGCCATCTAGTGTAAGAGAAGTAGAGAGAGAAAGAGAGAGAGAGAGAGAGAGAGAGAGAGAGAGAGAGAGAAAGAAAGCGATGGTTAGGCACTATTTTTGGTGAATAATAAGAGGTGTGGAACTAAACAAGACCACAGAACTAGTTAGTTTAGAGAATTTACGAAGGCTTGCAGACTGAATTCTGAAAGACGTATAGTCCGCGCACCTTTTAGCGATATTTCCTTGTACGGGGTGAGGAGTAAGGAGGGAGCTCTCCCGGTTCCGGTAATACGGCCAACTGAATGGAAATGAAATCTGAATTGAATCGATAATATGATCGATCGATATGAATTTTCGAAACCTTTATTATCCTAAGGCAAAAACTATGTCATACACACATTATGTAACTTTATATAACATTTTTCGATGCGAATCTTGTTCCTAGCACGAATTCTATTGTTTGGCTTTGCTGTGTAAACAACAACAGTACTAGTACGTAAAGTGTACGCCAGATGTCGCACAGCGATGCATAAGCGATTCATAGTTTGTGTTTCAAAGGTTGCCAATACGAATCTCGAAGATACCCGAGGTCGACCGATTCAGCACTAGGGTGTCCATGTATCGCTAAAAGGTGCGCGTACTATACATATACTTGGAAAGACATCAGAGATTCACACCCACAATGTAGACAGGTTTATTGATCAAGTTGTTCCTTATCAGAATCAATAACGATATCATAAGTCTACTTTTCTTAATATATAGGCAGAAGAATGAATCCGAAGCGATTTAAGTCCCCGACCCGGCCGCGAATCGAACCCGGGACCCTCTGAACCGATGGCTAGTACGCTGACCATTCAGCCAACGAGTTCCGACAGACGAATAGCGTTACAAAAATGTTGTAAAGTTTGGGCTGGGAAGACTTGAGCGAAAGAAGACGTGCTGCTCGACTAAGTGGTATGTTCCCAGCTGTCAGCGGAGAGATGGAGTTGAATGACACTAGTAAACGAGTAAGTTTGAGCGGTGTCTTTAAAAGTATGAAAGATCACAATATGAAGATAAAGTTTGAATTCAAGAGGACAAATTGGGGCAAATTTTCGTTTATAGGGAGGAAAATTATTTAAGAAAATGATTTGAGAAAGTGGCTAGGAAAACAACAGATAGGGTATATGCCACTTGGGCGACTGCCCTAAATGCAGATCGGTATTGATTGATTGATAAAATTGGCGGGTTTCGAACCCGAGTTCGCTGATATTTAATGCTGCTCAATAGGCCAGTCTAGTGTAAGTAGATTTATCGGCACGTAAATTAACAATTGAACTCCTCCAAAACTAAATCCCCAACCCCGACATTTCCCAAAACTTTAAAGGAAATGAATAGGACGAGAAACAATTATTATTATTGTTATTATTATTATTATTATTATTATTATTATTATTATTATTATTATTATTATTATAAATGAACGTTTGCGCAATTGAGGTGTTATTAATGAAATATAATACTGTACAATCTTCCTATTCTGTTCCTGTTCCTAAAGTGAAATTATGTGGTTTCATGTCCCTCGTCACCTCTACAATTTCATGCATATTCAGTATAACATTTTAGGGGCCGATGACCCAGATGTTAGGCCCCTTTAAACGACAATCATCATCATCATTATCACCATTAACATCACATTTTCGCTTATTACAAAGCCTGGCTTCATGGCTAATTAGTTAGCATGCTTGCGTTTGGTCCACAGTGTCCCGGGTTTGATTTCAGTTCGGATAAAGGATGATGTTTTTGAAGACTTTCGTGTGGAGCGTGGCATTGTATGGAAGTGAAACATGGACGATAACTAGCTCAGAAAGAAAGAGAATAGAAGCTTTTGAAATGTGGTGTTACAGAAATGTGGATAGATCGAATCACGAATGAAGAGATACTGAATCGAATTGGTGAGAGGAGATCGATTTGGCTAAATTTGACGAGAAGAAGAGATGGAATGATAGGACACATCTTAAGACACCCAGGACTTGTTCAGTTGGTTTTTGAAGGAAGTATAGGTGGTAAGAACGGTAAGGGTAGACCATGGCATGAATATGACAAGCAGATTAGAGCAGATGTAGGATGCAATAGTTACGTAGAAATGAAAAGGTTAGCACAAGATAGGGTGGCATGGAGAGCTGCATGAAACCAGTCTATGGACTGATGACTCAAACAACAACAAAGGATTTTAACATCCTTGGGTTAGTTAGTCTGGATGGGACGCTGGGTGGTTTTGCTGTCTTCAAGGTAAGATTACATCCTAGGTAGAGCCCCATCCTCGCAAAGGAGCAAGTCGCCCATGGTCGTCAACTAAAAAGACCTGAGCCAGAGCCCCACAGGAGGCCATACGTCGAAGAGAATTAAGTATAAACAATATATTTAGCAATTTTCATCTACACGATCCCAAATTTAGAAGAAGGCTAACGACAATTTTGTTTCGTGACCAATAGTTTGATACACAGTTACTCTTCATCATCATCAGAAGGTAATGTTATTTCTCAACATAGTTTTTACAGTACTGATAATAATGAATGGCGTGTGGCCTCCAAAGAGGACTGGTGTAGGTCTTTCGAATGTAGGCGACCTGCGCGTCTATGAGGATGGGGCCCTACCAATGATTAATTCTAGTGATGAAGACGGCACACACACCCAGTTCCCGAGCCATCGGAATTAACCAGTGAAAGTTAAAATCCCTGACCCGGCCGGGAATCGAACCCGGGGCTCTCTGGACCAACCATTTAGGTACGGAGCCGTATACAGTACTGATTATATTGACGGGTATAATGTAACTGGTTGACCATAGTCAAGAATATTCAGTTTTTAGAGATTAACCAGATGGATTAAATTACATATCTTTCTTTCCCTTCCTTGTAATGCCACTGAGGTGCATGATAGTCTGGAAATGTACACAGGGCTGCATTTTTAATTTTTTTTTTTTACTGTTCGTGTGTTTATAATAGTAACAGCTATTTTGCGAGTTGCTTTACGTCGCACCGACACAGACAGGTCATATGGCGACGATGGGACTGGACCGAGCTAGGAGTGCGAATGAAGCGACCGTGGCCTTAATTGAGGTACATAACCCCAACTTGGCAGGTTCGATCCTGGCTCAATCCGGTGGTATTTGAAGGTGCTCAAATACGACAGCCCCGTGTCGGTAGATTTACTGGCACGTAAAGGAACTCCTGCGGGACTAAATTCCGGCACCTCGGCGTCTCCGAAGACCTTAAAAAGTAGTTAGTGGGACGTAAAACAAATAACATTATTATTATTATTATTAATTGAGGTACAGCCCCAGCATTTGCCTGGTGTGAAAATGAGAGACCACGGAAAAACATCTTCAGCGCTGCCGACAATGGGATGCGAACCCACTATCTACTGAATACTGGATACTGGCCGCAATTAAGCGACTGCAACTATCGAGCTCGGTGAATATATTTTCTGTATAGGCCCATACAGTTTGTTATTATCTCTTCATACACATCCATTATTGTTGTTAAGGTACTCTTTGTCTTTGGGCAACCTGCAGCTGTTACAGGAAGATTGTATAATAATAATAATAATAATAATAATAATAATAATAATAATAATAATAATAATAATAATAATAATAATAATAACTAGTTGCGGAGCACCATGTGAACATCTGAGTCCTTTAGTTTGATTAACATTTTACTTTCCCTTCAAATGTCACATGGGACTACATACAGACACAATAAATTATAGTAAATAATTTTTCAGTTGCCTTCAAACATACGATTTACCACTTTCCTTTTCCATTAAAGGAAGTCATTTTACAACTTAACATTTTAAATCAAATCAAACATTTCAGGAAAAGCTAGATAAAAACTCCATAATGGACTGAAACCACAGCCGAGAGTCATATTCCCACTTTTAATCACATCTACAAAAAACAGTGATGACAATATTTTGTCTACTTTTGCCCCAAAATCTTGCCAACGCGATAGGTCTAAAAACTCGTTCATTCGCTTCGTACGAGAGAGAATGTTTTCTGTCATTGGACGCAAGTATGCCGGAAGTCCTGGCCATGTACACAAAATGTAGCTAAATATACGTACCCCCAATCTAAAAGTATGTTGTTTGAAGACTTAACATGAAGGGTAAAATGATTTTATGTTACTTAACTGCAACTAAATTACGTCCTATTTTACATCGCTTTTCTCCTGTATTTAAGTTTGTGGGTTTCTCTCTACCGGATATAAGCATCATAAATATACTGTAGCACCTGAGAATGTTTACAGGTAAGAATTCAAACCCATAGCAATATACACACAGTTTTAAAAGTCCTCTGTTACATTGTTGAATACATCGGAGAGAGCTTCTCGCCAAACAGCGGAGATTTCAACACGCTCATCCGCTCGCTACAATGTTTCTCTCGCGGACGGTGGATCCACTGCTACCTCTAGATTGTGTATGATGTGTATTCAGCCCGAAGGCTGGTTTGATCCTCCACAGCTCCGCCAACAGCTGTCATAGACAGCCTAGGCTTCACTGAAGAGGCATACTAGGAAATGAGGAGTGAGGTAGTTCCCCTTTGCTTTCCTCACCCAGCCAGAAGTTGCTATTACATAGCAATCTGCCAAGCCCACTGAAATGCAAGCACCAACCGACCCTATGAGCGACATTTCCACACCATTCATAACAGGGACTGGCTGCATAAGGAATGGTATTACTAATATCGCTCATACCTCGGTCATTTTCATATTGTCAAAGCCAAGGATAAGACTGAGACAGGTCATTTAAAGTAACAAATGGCTCTAGTCCGTACCAGAAGATATACCGGTAGTGCAATGTGAACACTACATAACTTATCGCCAGCAAAGGCATACCTCAAGATTATCATTTACTAATTCTAGGGCTTGTGTCATCATCATCAGGCAGTAATCTAATTTGTTTTGATTTTTCTTATTCGATAGCTTGAGTATTTCCGATTGGAATTATAGAGTTGCACTGATGGATATCTGTCGCAGCTTTCCATCTCTCGTCACGCAACTTTGCCCGGTAGAGTTGCGCTGATGACTCATACTCCGTGCAGCTGTCCATTTGCTCGAGTGATTGGCTTCCAGCAAGATGTTTTCGATATTTTGTGGAAATGATAAACAGTAGCGCGTAGTAAATAATCACCAAGCGTAGTCATATTATGGCTATGCATTAATAAGAAATGCTATGCTCATTTCCAAGGTAAGATTGGAAAATCGAAATCGAAAAATATTTAATTTTGTTCGCACCGGACTAAACTTCTATTTAACAATGATACATATAACTAATGAATGAAGTTATCCACGTGGGATACGATTCGTTTACTCCGAAGTTGTCAAACGCATTAGGAATGAATTAACTTCACAAATTTGTGCATTGCACTGATTGTTGCAATGAGTTTTTATCTTAGTTACGAAATGCATCAATTCTGTGTTCTTTGAAAAGAGCATTGTTGCCAGGGAAACAAACCCTGCAGCTGAATTAAAACAGAAATGCTTAGTTGGAATGCCTTTTTCTATTTCCCACCAGTAGAAGCAATTAATTGTCATTTAATGGCCGAGCGGTTATGGTCGTACAGCTGTGAGCTAGCATTCGGGAGATAGTGGGTTTGAACTGTCTCTGTCGGCAAAACCAAGGATGAATTTCCGTGGTCTCTCCGTTTCACACCAAGCTGGGGCTGTACCTTAATTAAGGCCACGGCCACTTCCTTCCCATTTCTGGCCCTTTCCTATACTCTCGTCTCTGTGTCGGTGCGACGTACAGCAAATTGTTGTCACTTAATGCTTCCATAGGATCGTCATCACCATCCTTTCATAGCAAGTTCAGTTACATTTTGAAGTTCATCCCACTGACCTCTGCTAAAACGAAAATATTTCTGAAATTTACCTCAGAAAACTAACTACTTAACACGAACTTCTCTCTCCAGTTATTTTTTTCTTTTATGGTATGTGGTGAAAATGGTACATGTAACTCACTTACATTCGGGGTGTGACTGAAAAGAGCTTCACCACCTCGGAATGAGGAAACGAGTTTACTTTCCTTCTTTTTCTTATTTAATTTATTTTTATTTACAGTATTTATTTATTTATTTATTTATTTATTTACTAGTGGTTTAATCTCGCACTAACACGTCGAAGCTTTTCGGTGGCAAGGTGGCATTAATTAAGGTGTCTGGTGTGAAATTATGTAACCATGAAAAAACATTTTTAAGGCTGCCGACGGTGGGATTCCAACTCACCATACCTCGAATGCACTCTCACAGTTACGTGACTCAAACGGCGTCTTATTATTATTATTATTATTATTATTATTATTATTATTATTATTATTATTATTATTATTATCATTAGATTATTATTAGTATTTTATTATTCCCCTCTACCTTCTACATTCTAAGTAAAATTAAATAAATCCATGAATTATTATCACTTTAAACACTTCAAACGTATGTATCCATAAATCAGACAATAATTAATTTCCACAAGTTGCCACCGGAAACTGTACGTTTGTTACACAGGAGAACTTCAGTTGTGAAATCATCTACATTCTACCATGACAATTTGAATTGTTAATTCCACCTGCAATAATTGTGTAAATAACTATTTAAATGGTGCATGGTACTTTTAATTAATCTATTACACAGAGATTACGCTTGACGGCGTGTATAATGCTGTATAGTAGTGGGTAGAGTACGCAACTCTCACACAGGTTATACGGTTCGAAACTTTTCGGTAATAAATATTTTAGTGTGTCTCATTGTACGTTATGAGTAAAATGAGATGAATTTCCCAATTATTATAAATATACGGTAAACGAAAAAGAAATGTATGCATACAAAACAGAACCCCATGGCACAACAGTCTGGAAGGGTCATGGATACCAAGCAACCGCTGCTAATCCCGAAGGGCTGCAGATATTGAAATGTCGTGTGTTCGGCATGATGAATCCCCTCGGCCATTATTCTTGGCTTTCTAGACCGGGGCAACTGTATCATAATCAGATAGCTCAACAAATCACTGTATACCTGACACAGAATTCCCTCCTTGACCCTTTTCAATCCGGCTTTAAAAAAGGACATATTACCGACTGCGAGTTACGGACGATATCAGACATGCAATAGACCAGCGACATGTGACTGTAGCAACACTACTAGATCTAAGCAGCGCCTATGACACAGTTAGCCCTGCGTTACTACTGCTGAAACTCCGTAGTCTCAACTTTAATGGGACATCTCTTAAGTCTTTTAGCTCCTACCTCAATGACCGTCGGAAACGAGTATGTGTGGGAACAATGTACTCAGAATGGCATAACAAGTCAACAGGTGTCCCGCAGGGGTCGGTTTTGGGACCACTTATATTTGTTGTTAGTGTGAACGACATAGGGGACGCATTGAAATATAGCAAGTACCATATCTATGTAGATGATCTTCAGATTTATTATCACTCATATCCAAAAGACATAGATGTAGCCATTGACAGAGTAAATTTTGACTTACGACGACTGAATGACTATGCCAAAACTAACAGCTTGTTAATAAATCCTACCAAAACTCAGACTATAGTATGTAGTACCAAACGAAACCTTAACTTGTTGAAAATTAGACATGTACCCCCAATTATTTTAAAAAATACTGTCGTGCCCAACTCTACGTCAGTAAGAAACTTAGGTATTATAATGACTGGAACACTAAATTGGACCGAACAAGCGACAAATACATGCCTTAAAGTGCAGAAATCCCTTTTTCCTTTCAAACGCTACTCTACTATATTTCCAAAGCATCTTAAAATACAACTGGTAAAATCCCTAATCGTACCAATTCTAGACTACTCCGACACTGTACTTACGGATATAGCTCAAGACAGTAACAAGATGCTCGAACGGAGTTTAAACACGTGAATTCGATTCATATTTAAGCTGCGATACGATTCTCACATTTCACCTTATTATAGGGAGTTGTCATGGCTTCGGGTGGTCATGAGCGTCGTAGTCTCCACATGTTGTCCCTTCTGCATGGAGCTCTAAACTCAGGTGTACCGAAATATCTCTCAACAAACTTTAATTACATCTCCTCCTATCATAACCACGATACACGATCTGGCTCCTGTTTAACAATATGTCTCAGTCACTCCAGGACTTATAAACGCTCCTTTGTAGTCACTGCCGCTAGGCAGTGGAATGCCCTTCCTGCTACCATTAGGGATTTGGGTTCTCGTAGGAGATTTAAGATGGATTGCCGAAATCACTTGCTGAATACTTCTAGCTGACTTGTTCGATGTGTGAAGTGTGAATGAGTGCGTGAATGAGCTTATTTTTATAAATATTAGCAATGTATTTGTTAGTTATAGGTATTAACTGTGTTTCTTTCTTTTATTATTACTAGTGTTAGTTTTATAAATATTACCATGTACGTTTATATTATTATGCTGTATATTCTATAATTATTTCTTTTATTACTATCTCCATATTTGCTATTAGTACTATGTCATTTTAAAAGAGATTTGTTGTTTTTAAAAATATGTGTCTGTTAATTATTTTAAATGTTGTGGTTAAGTGTAAGAGAGGGTTTCGAGTCCTAACTTCGCCACGAATAAAGACGATTTACTTACTTACTCCTCAATTGCAATCACGTAGGGTGAGTGGACTTCGAACCAGCCCTCAGATCAAGGTAGCATTCCCTGACCTGTCCGGGAATCGAATCCGAGGCCTCCAAGTAGGAGGCAGGCACGCTGACCCTACACTACGCGGCCGGCAATGTAAAGAAGGTAAACTGGAAACATTGTGTTGGCTATAGAAGAGGTCGACAGAATGTGATACCCATTCATTCAGAAGGCATCTACTTGATTCCCACGAATCTCTTCGGTTAACATTTTCTAAAATAAGCATGTAAAAAATTGTTAAGTCCGTTACACATTTAATGTACTTTTAAAAAAAATTTCTGTACGTCGCACCGACTCAGGTAGGTCTTATGGTGAGAATGGGATAGGAGAGCACTAGGAGTGGGAAAGAAGCGGCCGTCGCCTAATTACGGTACAGCCCCAGCATTTTCCTGGTATGAGAATGGGAAATCACGAAAACTATCTTCAGGGCTGCCAACCATGGGTTCGAACCCACTCTCTCCCGTATGCAAGCTCACAGCTGCGCGCCCGTAACCGCACGGCCAACTCGCCCGGTGCACATTAAATGTACCCGATAAATTTGGTAAACATTCTATCATAATTAATAATAATAATAATAATAATAATAATAATAATAATAACAATACAACGAAGAAGAAGAAGGGAAGAAGAAGAATGTCGATGTTATTATTGATGTTGCTATTGTTTGGATGGTCGGTCTATAAACTGTTTTGATGATACCCTCCGTGTATCTAGTCTAATGTGCTTGTCATACTCATGCTTTGCTCCACCCTTACCCTTCTTGCCGCCTACAATCCCCTCAAAAACTAACTGAAAAAATCCCGGATATCTTAAAATGTGTCCTATCATTCTATATTTTATTCTGGTCAAATTGCCAAAAATCACTCTCGTCTCACCATTTAGATCTGTTCATCGTGACTCGAACTAGCCATCTCACCTTTAGCATTCTTCTGTAATAACATATTTCAAAAGGGACTATTTTTTCCCCTTCTGAGCTAGTTATTGTCCATGGTTTACTTCCAGACAATGCAACGCTGTAGACGAAAGTCTTTTAAAACATATTTATAATTTGTGTACCGATGTCTCAAGTGAGCTCATTTCTATTCACAAGAAAGCGCTTCCTTGCTTGCACTAGTCTTCATTTTACGTTCTCCTGCCATCATCACGTATTCTGCTAACCAAGTAACAAAATGCGTTTACTTCCTTTAAGATTTCTTTTCCTAATCTAATATTTCCTACATCATTTCAAGTGTATTATTTTACTTTTGTTTTGAATTTATTTACTCGTATTTTCATCTTCTACTCCTACCCCAAGGCTGTGCACATACCATTCAGAAATTTCTGCAGATCTTCTGCAGACTCAGATAAAATAACAATATAATCGTAAAATGTCAAATTTTGGGTTTCATCTCCTTGAACTCTGATGCCTTTTCCAAATTCATTTTTGATTTCTTTTACCGTCTATTCTGTATAACCACTGTAAAGGAGAGGCAGTAAACTGTACCCCTGTCTCACTTCTTCCAGGATTAATTCTTCTACTTCTTCCTCATTGTCCTTGTTACTAATCACTGCGGACTTATTTTTGTACAGATTGCAGGCAATCCTTCTTTCTCGGTATCTGATCTATACCATTTTCAGAATCTGAAATGGCTTGGCCCAATCAACGTTATCGAATGCTTTTTGTTCTAGATTTACGTATGCAACGTTCGCGGGCTCGTCCTTTTTCATTCTAGCTTCTAAGTTCAGACGTAGAGTCAACATTGCTTAAAATGTTTCTACATTTTTTCTGAAGCTAAACTGATCTTCTTCAACTCAGCTTGAAATTCTCCCTCCTTTCTTTATAATATTACGTGTTAAGATTTTTGCAAGCGTGAGATACTACACTAATGGTGCGGTAGTTTCCACACTTGTTAGGGCCTGTTTTCTTTGAATTAAATGTAAACATCAATCAATCAATCAATCAATCAATCAATCAATCAATCAATCAATCAATCAATCAATCAATCAATCAATCAATCAATCAATCAATCAATCAATCAATCAATCAATCAATCAATCAATCAATCAATCAATCAATCAATCAATACTGATCTGCATTTAGGGCAGTCGCCCAGGTGGCAGATTCCCTATCTGTTGTTTTCCTAGCCTTTTCCTAAATGATTTCAAAGAAATTGGAAATTTATTGAACGTCTCCCTTGGTAAGTTATTCCAATCCCTAACTCCCCTTCCTATAAATGAATATTTGCCCCAATTTGTCCTCTTGAATTCCAACTTTATCTTCATATTGTGATCTTTCCTACTTTTAAAGACGCCACTCAAACTTATTCGTCTACTAATGTCATTCCACGCCACCTCTCCGCTGACATTTCGGAAGATACCACTTAGTCGAGCAGCTCGTCTTCTTTCTCCCAAGCCTCCCAGCCCAAACTTTGCAACATCTTTGTAACGCTACTCTTTTGTCGGAAATCACCCAGAACAAATCGAGCTGCTTTTCTTTGGATTTTTTCCAGTTCTTGAATCAGGTAATCCTGTTGAGGGTCCCATACACTGGAACCATACTCTAGTTGGGGTCTTACCAGGGAATTATATGCACTCTCCTTTACATCCTTACTACAACCCCTAAATACCCTCATAACCATGTGCAGAGATCTGTACCCTTTATTACCCTTTATTTACAATCCCATTTATGTGATTACTCCAATGAAGATCTTTCCTTATGTTAACACCTAGATAGTTACAATGATCCCCAAAAGGAACTTTCACCCCATCGACGCAGTAATTAAAACTGAGAGGACTTTTCCTATTTGTGAAACTCACAACCTGACTTTTAACCCCGTTTATCAACATACCATTGCCTGCTGTCCATCTCACAACATTTTCGAGGTCACGTTGCAGTTGCTCACAATCTTGTAACTTATTTATCACTCTATAGAGAATAACATCATCCGCAAAAAGCCTTTACCTCCGATTCCACTCCTTTACTCATATCATTTATATATATAAGAAAACATAAAGGTCCGATAATACTGCCTTGAGGAATTCCCCTCTTAATTATTAGAGGGTCAGATCAAGCTTCACCTACTCTAATTCTATTTTCTAGAAATATAGCAACCCATTCAGTCACTCTTTTGTCTAGTCCAGTTGCACTCATTTTTGCCAGTAGTCTCCCATGATCCACCCTATCAAATGCTCTAGACAGGTCAATCGCGATACAGTCCATTTGACCTCCAGAATCCAAGATATCTGCTATATCTTGCTGGAATCCTACAAGTTGAGCTTCAGTGGAATGACCTTTCCTAAAACCGAATTGCTTCTATCGAACCAGTTATTAATTTCACAAACATGTCTAATATAATCAGAAAGAATGCCTTCCCAAAGCTTACATACAATGCTTGTCAAACTTACTGGCCTGTAATTTCGGCTTTACGTCTATCACCGTTTCCTTTATACACAGGGGCTAGTATAGCAATTCTCCATTCATCCGGTATAGCTCCTCCGACCAAACAATAATCAAATAAGTACTTCAGATATGGTACTATATCCCAACACATTGTCTTTAGTATATCCCCAGAAATCTGGTCAATTCCAGCCGCTCTTTTTAAAATCCGACGAGACTACTCCTGTGCCATATATCGTGCACACGTAATGGAATAAACTCGGCATGCCTGACTCTTCTAAGTCAGTCTGTAGTTCTGTAGATGTGTCATCATTTCCACGTGTCTTGTTCCTATTCAGGTCTGTCAGCGCTCCGTCAGATTCTGACCTCAAAATGGGTCTCCCACTTAATCAGCATTAATGATAACTTCTTCTTCCAGTATCATATTTAGATCTGTCAGCGCTCCGTCAGAAACTGACCTCAAATTGGGTCTCCCACTGAAATGAAATGGCGCATGGCTTTTAGTGACGGGAGTGTCCAAGGACAAGTTCAGCTCGCCAGATGCAGGTCTTTTGTTTTGGGTCCCGTAAGCGACCTGCGCGTCGTGATGAGGATGAAATTATGATGAAGACAACACATACACCCAGCCCCCGTGCCAGCGAAATTAAACAATTAAGCTTAAAATTCCCGACCCCGCCGGTAATCAAACCCGGAACTCCTGTGACCAAAGGTCAGCACTCTAACCATTTAGCCATGGAGCCGGACAGGTCTCCCACTTAATCAGCATTACTGATACTTTCTTGTTCCATTATCTTATCATTTACTTCTCTCCCTTGATATAATTGTACAATATGTTCGTGCCATATTTTCCCCCTGTCCTATTTTCCATAGAAGTGGTCTCCCATAGTAGATCCCAATATTCATGCAGTTAGTTTCCTTTCCCTAAATATTTTCTTGATTTTCCTGTATGCAGCATCTATCATTCTTACAATTATACAAGCTTCAACAACCTTACACTTTTCGTTCAAGCATTCTTCTTTATCTGTCCTGCACTTCACATTCATTTCATTCTTCAGTCGCCTGTATTCCTTTCAGCTCTCCTAAATTTTTCCTTCTTGGACTTCGACGTTCGTTAGTCAGGTCTAGTATCACCTGAGTTATCCGTTGACTCTTATGGATTTTGCTTCTCTTCCTAACTCTTCTTCAGCAGGCCTACTTATCTTATTCTTCAGGACTCTACAGGCTTCATGCAGTGTGTTTCTTTGCCATTTCCATTTAGTCTTTGTACAACATACTCCTTGAAACAATTCCTTGCTCTCCGTTCCTTCAACTAGCCTACATCCCATATCTTTGCATTCCTTGTTTTCTTCAACTTCAGATGCCACTTCATGACATCTACCGCACCATTAGATTAGTATCTCACGCTTGCAGTCCAGCACCTGATTTCCCAATCTATGCCTAATATTAATGAAGTCTATTTAACACCTTCCAGTGTCTCCATGTCTTATCCACATACACTGAAGTCGTTTGTAGCGTCTGAACCGAGGTATAAGCAAGGATTAAAATGTAATCGGTGTAAAATTCAACATTTCAACTTGCTCTTTCATTACTTTGCCCCAGTCCGCATTCTCCTGGCGTATTACCGTCCCTTCCTAGGCCTACGACTGCATTCCAGTCTCCCATCGCAGTTAGATTCCCAGCTTCTTCTACATACTGTATTAGAGACTCTACCTTTTCGTACACTTTATCATTGGCTGAACTAGTTAGCGTACAGACCTGAACTTCTATGGAGGGCATCGGCTGAGTGTATATCTGGACAACAAAAATCCGTTCATTGTGCTGGTCATATTAGCTTACCCGCTGCCCTAATTTCGTAATCATTGTAAAAACAACTCTTGCATTTCCCGTGTTTAATTTTGTGTTAATAATTCTGCAGTCGCCAACCAAGAAACCTGCTCTTCCTGCGAACGTACTTCACTTAACAAACTATATCTAACTTTAGTCTATCCATTTCCCTCTACAGATTCTCTAACCTATCATAACGATTCAAACTTCTAACATTCCACTCTCTGAGTCACACAATATCAGTATTCCTCTTCCTCATGATCACGGTAGCTAGAAGAGAGACGGATGCGCAGTAGACTGCTGTGGTCGTGACGTCACTGGACCGTCCCTCCCATTACACTACGCATTGTTTGGTGCGTTAATATCAGTCTATATACTCTTTAATATCGGTGTCTTCATTCTAAGCAGTGAAGTTCGGTGCATTGCTGTTCGTCTGCGGTCTGCTCGTAGTTTCTTTAATTATTTAATTACTTTCGAGGCTTGCGAATGTTTTGAAAGTCGTGAACTTGTGCGTATCGTTCGTGAATTCCAGTGTATATGTCGTGTTTGTGCTACTAAAATGCCGTGCTGTGCGGTTGCAGGCTGTACAAAACCATCCGAACAATGCAAAGAATCATAAGTTCTCCTTTTTTTTTTTTTTTTTTTTTTTGCTAGGGGCTTTACGTCGCACCGACACAGATAGGTCTTATGGCGACGATGGGATAGGAAAGGCCTAGGAGTTGGAAGGAAGCGGCCGTGGCCTTAATTAAGGTACAGCCCCAGCATTTGCCTGGTGTGAAAATGGGAAACCACGGAAAACCATTTTCAGGGCTGCCGATAGTGGGATTCGAACCTACTATCTCCCGGATGCAGTTCTCCTTTTATAGATTCCCAAAAGACCCAATTCTGCACAAACAACGGGTACATTCTTGTAAACGAAAATATGCGTTTCACTTTAAAATCGCACGTATATGCTCCAAACATTTTCTGCCCTATGATTTTGAAAGAGATTTTGCAATCTGAACTGTTAGGCCTTCTCCCTAAGCGCTTGTTGAAAAGGAGAACAATTCCTTTCCAAAACATTCCCACGTTTTCTGCATTAATAAACAATTCAGAGAGAAATACACGTGCTGAAGGGCGGGATTTTACAAAAGTTATAGAAGCGCTAATAAGAAAATCTGTAGAGAAATCGAGTGAGCTGGATGACCTTTGTCAGGAAGGATAAATTAACGAACAGTTAGCCAAAATAAAGACAACTTGCCCTTGAAGTGTGAGCTAGCTGCTGTGACGGTCGAAAATGAAGAATTAATTAAATGAAAGCATCAAATTACTTACTGAAGATATAAAAAGGGCCCAAAGCAAAATAACGAAATTGGAGGAAATTTTAAAATAACTATGAGGATTTTTTTCTAAAAAAAAAAAAAAAAAAAGTTTACTAAAGGGAAAGTGTACAAACTGGTCACATGAAGATGTAACCAAAGCTGTTACAATTCGGTGTATCTCCAAAATAGCTTGGACATATATTAGAGAAACTAAAATATCCTCTCCCTAGTGAAATACGGTGGTTGTCACAATTTTCAACTCATATGAGTTTTTGGATATCGGTTTTAACATGCTAAAGGGTAAAGCAAATATTATGAATGGTAATTTTAAAAGAGTTTTAGTGATGAGCTCTGACGAGATAAAAGCTAAATCTGATATATGCTACGATAGTGTCGAAGATGTATTCAGAGGGCCCAATGTAAATGTGCAGGTAATTATAATAAGTTTAACTGGTAAATGGAAACAGCCTGTTTACTATCAGTTCGACCAGACCGTCACTACGGAGTTATTTTTTGAAACGTTAAACTTTTTGTTTTTTTATAACTTAACTTGCTTTACGTCGCACCGGCATAGATTGGTCTTATGACGACTATTGATAGGAAATGCCTAGGAGTGGGAAGGAATCAACCGTGGCCTTAATTAAGGTACAGCCCCAGCATTCGCCTGGTTTGAACATGGGAAAGGACGGAAAACTATCTTCAGGGTTGCCGACAGTGGGGCTCGAACCCACTATCTCCCGGATGCAAGCTCACTGCACGGTAAAACTTGTTGAGGGATTTCGCCTAAGGGCTTTTGTGAGTGATATGGGTGGTTCCGACCGAAAGTTAAACATCGACCTGGGAATAAGTGCAGAGAAGTCTTCCATACAAAATCCATGTATTGATGACCGTGTGATTTGGACGTTTAAGTTAATAAGAAACCATCTGTTGGACAAAGTATACACGCTTGCACCTGGAAAAACTGTTACAAAAGACATCTTTGTGGACTTAGTACAGTTCCAAAAAAATTGGGGACTTAAAATTCACTCATAAAATAATCGAACAACATTTGCTAGTAGGCCTAACTGGTAGTGAACGACAAAACGTAAGAAAAGCTGCTGAATTTCTCTCTGGCACTGTGGCTAAGGCTATATCATATATTGTTTCTGGGAATGAGCATCTAGTACAGTTTCTTGAAGCTTTAAATGATAGATTTTATGTTCTTAATAACACAATCCCTCACCATCCAACAAACGAGTTCAAAAGTATGTACGGACCAAGTATAGAGGAACAGGATGTTATCCTGAATAAAATGTTCAACCTGTTTTCACCACCAGTGACACATAGCGGACTGCTATCATCGTCAAGTATTGCTAGTGTCAGAATTCACATCGATAGATGTATTCAAATTAAAATATTTCAAATTTAACTAAATTGTCTATCGAACGTCCCCCATATGCGGATGATAATATTTATAAGTGATGTGTATTAACTAGTCTTCAAAAACCAATCATTAATAATAACATTATTTACTTAAAATGTACTTGGAATTTAAGAACAAGTGGCAAGTGTTAACTAATCTTCAGAAACAAATCATAACATAATAACATTATTTACCTAAAAATCTACTTGGAATTTACGAACAAAGGGCAAGTAACAGTGCAAATGTTAGAACTTGGTGGCACTAGGTATCCCCCAACTTGATGGTAAACTAGTGTTGGGAAAGGAACATTCATTGTTGGCATAATAAAATACAATTGTAATGTGTTAACATGATCCTCCTTCTCCTGCAGGCCAGGGACATTCTCCACTTAGAACACTGCGCTCCGAACACTGATCTCTAGAGCCCGGATTTCCATGCACTATCAAATCTCAAAATATGCATGCATTCATGCACTATCATATGGCCAAACATGCACAATAAACTGGAAAATATGCACTATCAAAATTCAGTTCCTTTTGAAACATGAACAAAATCTACCCTAATTTCTCCAAATTGTCTTGATTTAAGCTCATCCGTTTATCATTCAGCACATACTTAAGCACAGAAAATTATCTTTTTACGTCACGAGAAGTGATAGATGCATAATTCAATGAAGACATTTGGATAAAGTGAGGTCAAATTGTACGTCTTTTGCATTTTCACCACAATACGTCTTTTATAAGCTTGACGAATTCAAAATCAGGATTTGAACGAATTAGTTTGTTCAACTTATCTCTATCTACGGCAGCTGCTTCTCCATGCGATGATTGCAGACACATTTGAATGTCCTCAATAAGTGGTAACGATTGCTTGCTGCGATAACACAGACGTGTGACGATTGAGAGTTCCGGGTAGGACATTCCAGGATAACAACGGTAGAGGGTTCAATGGAAAACCAGAATTTGTAAGCTGCTATCCCAGTAACGCGGCGCCACAGAAGTGCGATACAAGGTCTCTTTTGTTCGTCTAACAGACGAAAAATGAGCCGTCGATGATTAATGTACAATTTACGGTTCAATTTATGGCAATGTACAACTGAAAAACTGGGACACCTTATTCCTAAGAATTAGATTTCGACGTAGGGCCTTCCGACTTACGTCATTGCTTACTCAAGCAACAGATAAGAAAGTGTTTGGTTAATTGCATTATACTGTAGGACCTGTACCGTATGTAGGCTACTAACTATGGTTGTCACATAGGATGCCAGGAATACATTCTCTCCGTCTCTCAGTAATAGACATACTGTAGCCTACAACGTGAAAAATTGTCCCAAATTCTGCAAACTAACATTCAGAAAATGCACTATGATGCAAGTTAACAATATATATGCGTCAAAGTCAGAATAAAAGTCATATTATGCAATATTAAACGTCTAAATATGCGCTATTAAATCCAAAATCTTCCAAATATGCATTATGCATGAATTTTCTCCGAAAAATGCCAAAACATGCAAACATGCACGGAAAAAGAACGGTTATTTGGAATTGTTAAGCCGTAAAACGAATATTTGCAAAGTTTGAGAAGTGTAGCTAGCTTATTTAAAAACATGCATTTGCATGGAAATCCGGGCTCTACAGATCTCTATACATGGATCGCTGATGACAGCTCTCCGCTGCAGGAGAAAGTACGCCAAGTTGAGCGCGCGGTTCGCCATGTTGGCTCTCCTTATGAGGAAGCAATGATAACATAGACAATTTTAAATCGCAATTAATGGCGCATTGGAATGATTAAAAATATAGAGACATGTTCACTCAAAGCATAAGGACACTGGGATCACTGACACGTCATTCCGAGGTCAGTAAATCTCCGGGATAGCAATAAACATGAGTGTATAGGCCTAATAACGGCCGACAAATATTAACTTACGTGCTGAATACATGCAATTAGCGATCGGTAACACAATACGAGTGAAAATCAGTTTCTGGAAACATTGCTGTAAATTGTATACATGTATGCCACGAAATAATGCATTCTTAAAATGATGTAACTATAAACGTAGCTCACTATACAGGCCTAGATTCGACATATCGTAATCGGTGCTTGATAATGAATTTCTGTTTCCTGTTTCCATGAAATGACGCGCAGTTTATCAAATTAAAATATCATTGAAGCAAATGTACACATTTATCAAACCAGCAAATATTCAAAACTTGTAAATATATCACATTACCTGCACCTAAATTTGCTATTACAGACCTCTTTAATTAAATTCAGTTAGCAAAGCAATATTGATAGTCATCATCAGAAATATGTAACACCAGTTAAAAGAGTCCGAAATACCACGAATAGTATAATGGGATAGCCTAAAACACCCACCACACTTTCCCTTCTCCCACCACTCCAGTGTCTAAAACCCATAATCATTACTGATGTAAATAAGGTCTAGAATTCTTCCAGACTTCATTTTCTAAGGTTGTTATAAGGTCACGTCAATTATTTCATCAAAGCCGTCAGTTTAATTATGACAAATAAATAAAAATATAAGCAAATCTTTACTTGCAGTCAATGTTCAGTAAAATTGAAAACAGTTGGCTGTACATCACTTCTAATGCGTACAGTTTGTCCATTTCTATCAAAACAGTCTTCCTCTAAGTGATCCGACCAGAGAACAGCTGTTTTAAAAGGCTCACAATTCTCCCGCCTGATACTCCTAATCGATGATCTTAGATGTTCGGATCTCGAGAAAGGAAACATACAAAAATTAATTGCCATTTTTCTCCCAGAATATGCGAAATAAGATACAATAAACCTAAAACTCAAAACACTACCCTAGGAAGATTCTTATGTACATTATAAAACTCCCCGATGAAATGATTTCTCCTTCTGCTGATCAGTTCTGTTTGTACATCCATAAGCTGACACTGCGGTATGTTAATATCCCGTAGAATGTTTCTTCATTCATATTTCACATAAACACATACATATTTAAATTGAACCTTGTAATTCACAAGCATACTACAAGGAAACGATCCTAAATTCGTAAAATACACTACTATTTACTTTGCAATAACACAGCACAGAACACTCCTGGAACTACAATCAAGAGGCCTGGCTTCGCTGAACTAGCGCGCTCCTCGTGGTCTACTGCACCGTGCGCTTGCTGCCATCTCACTACGCCAGTCATCTTCTATTCGGCTTACTGCTACCCAAGCTACCAGCCATCCATGTATAGAGATCAGTGGTTCCGAATCAACCTAAAAAAAATTACAATAAAAATAAAAATTAGAAGTTTCATATTTACTTAGTGCAAGTGTAATGCAAGTGGAGTGCAAATGGAATGGATAACAAAAATTATGCACAGTTATACAGTTACCTGGTGTTTACTGTGTACGTTCGTGAGGTCACAGACGTTTGTCGTATCACATTTGCAGAACTAACTGATACATTATCTCCTCTTATCTCCTTCATTTCATTCACTTGTCCATTGTCCGACTCGTTGGCTGAATGGTCAGCGTACTGGCCTTCGGTTCAGACGGTCCCGGGTTCGATTCCCGGCCGGGTCGGGGATTTTAGCCTTCATTGGTTAATTCCAATGGCCCAGGGGCTGGGTGTTTGTGCTGTCCCCAACATCCCTGCAACTCACACACCACATATAATACTATCCTCCACCACAATAACACGCAGTTACCTACGCATGGCAGATGTCGCTCACCCTCATCGGAGGGTCTGCCTTACAAGGGCTGCACTCGGCTAGAAATAGCCACACGAAATTATAATTATTATGCTTGTCCACTTACGCACAAATTTCATCCTTAGGAAGCAACGCGAAGCGAAATTTCATACTTTTGATGGGTAGAAATCCGCATTCAATGGTCAGATCCATAATTTCTTAATGCCACTTCGAAAATCCTCAGTAGACGCAACATCCGCATTTAATTCGCCTTAGGAACAATGTGCGACGCCACTAGTACATCCCGCACTGTGCCTATAGTATAATAAGCCGTAGTGTTGTTTGTATGTTCTGTCTTCAGCCCTAAGGCTGGTTGGATCCTCAACAGCTCTGCCATCAGCTGTCATAGATGGCCTAGGCATCACTGAAGAGCCGTACTAGGGAAATGAGGAGTGAGGTAGTTTCTCGTTGCTTTCCTCACCGAGCCAGAAGTTGCTATTACATATAAATGCATGCACCTACCGACCCTATGAGCAAAGTTTTCACACCATTCATAGCAGGGACTGGCTGCACAAGGAATGGCATTACTAACATCGCTCATACCTCAGTCACTTTCATATTGTCAAAGCCAAGGATAAGACAGGGACAGATCAATGAAAGTAACAAAATTGCTCTAGCCCATACCAGAAGACATAGTGCATTATAAACACTAGGTCCTACCAGCACCCAAGCACTGGAAATTCTTAAGTTGTGTGTAAATTTGTATATGATAATGCTGGATTTAGTATATAAAACTAGTAGTATTTCTTGTAATGTTTCCTTTCCATGGAATTGCAAATTGTACTCTCGTTGTTGTTGTTCCGTAATTATGTTTTAACTTTATTATCGCACTACTGTAAATGACCATTGCCACCGGGATATTTCTTAATTGCGATGTATGTTTCATAATAATAATAATAATAATAATAATAATAATAATAATAATAATAATAATAATAATAATAATAATAATAATTTTCATGTTGTGGACCGTCGTCAAAATGTGCGGACGGCATTGGAAACGGGTCCTGGCCGGGTAATGACTACGAATGCAGTCCGGCCGCGGGTTCAGTACCACCAAGCCACCCAAGACGACA
Organism: Anabrus simplex; assembly: GCF_040414725.1. NCBI lineage: Eukaryota > Metazoa > Arthropoda > Insecta > Orthoptera > Tettigoniidae > Anabrus > Anabrus simplex. The sequence goes on along the minus strand of NC_090266.1, from coordinate 114,094,537 downwards.
CCACACCGGATCTCCTCAAGGATTTGATCCAGATTAAAATACTTATAGGAAAAGATGGCAAGATTTAGGGAATACCTGGACCTAGCCCGGGAAGTACGAAAGTTGGAAAGAAAGATTGGAAAATGTGATGAACTTTGCTATAATATCTCAGAAAACGAGACAGATCGCGAATTTTGGAGGATTCTCTCAGAAAACGAGTCAGATCGCGAATTTTGGCGGATTATATATAAAACGTTCAGTATTTAATTATAAATTTCAGTATAATACCATAGCGAAGCACGGATATCTTGCTATTCATTTCAATAAAACTTTTATATAATATTTAAAAGCCAGAGACCACTAAAATCACGTTGTGTTACCTGATGCTGTATTTAATTACTAGATGAGTTTCTCCGTTGTGATAGTAGGAGGAAAAGATAATACGTATTGATTATCAGCTGATCCTTCAGAAAATAAGGTTGATCTTTGTGTCAACGTGACATTCCAATTCGCAGTGACAAGGTGAAGCAGAGGATGGTGCAGGGTACGTGTAATGGAAGTGTAAGTTATTTCATTAGGGTGGTAAAATAGGGGAGGTCTCGTGAATGCGGGCTCGGAGTTTGATGGAGCGGGGCGAGTTCATTTAAATACTGTGAAGTTGTTAGTTGACTTACGAGGCAGGGGAGTAATTGCTCGATGATATTCATCCAGAGTGCGTACTTCTGTCACGTTTGTATATGGCCATAGTGTTTAGACATCTCCTTGTTTCGAAATCATTTGATTTATTCTGGACATTCTTCACCGAGCATTGCGCGAACAATATAGCGAAACGCACAGCTAGGTTTAAGATCGGTGTATTGTGAATGCTGACTTCTACATATTTTTGCGTCTATCCTGAGATGAATGTTTGCTGCAAATATGGCCAAAACCTAAAACGGACGGACAGATAATCTGATCGCCAGGATGAGTGGCTCAGACGGTTGAGGTGGCTGACCTTCTGACCCCAACGTGGCAGGTTCGATCCAGGCTCAGTCTGGTGTTATTTGGAGGTGCTCAAATACGTCAGCCTGGGGTCGGTAGATTTACTGGCCCATAAGGGAACTCCTGCGGGACTGAATTCCGGCACCTCGACGTCTCCGAAAACCGTAAAAGTTGTTTGTGGGACGTAAAGCAAATAACATAATTATTATTATTATTATTATTATTATTATTATTATTATTATTATTATTATTATTATCCAACCGCGCACAACGCCATTTGAGTGATACTGCATACTATTGACAGAAAGTTTGTACGAAACAGTCGAAAGTAACTGTGAGTTCCACAGTCTAATTATTATGCAGATTACACGCATTATTTTCCCTGCTGGTCAACGAAATTTCAAAATTTTTATTTGAGAGTACAGTATTAGAAATTCTTCACTTTTTGAGATTGGTGTTGACGTTATGAATTACTTACTTCTTAATGAAAACGTACTTGTCTTAGTGATATGCTCAACAAATATACTCCTTGAAGTTTTATGATATGAGCCAGGATTTATGAATCAACTTAGCTGCGAAATGAGGTAATGTAGTTTCATGAGAACCTTCGAGGGTATGGCGAGTGCTAGTGGCGAGTGCTAGTCAGCTTTCTATTTATTCCATAAAGGTGCGGTTTGTATAGAGGTGCTTTCCCTGGTCGTAAGAAGAAGACCTCCTTTGTTCCCGTTCTTTGTTCCCCAAAATTCTGGATTATAACGATTGTCTTTCTTTCGGGGCAGTAATTTAAGGCTAGATGGAGCACTAATGTTTAATTGCACTACTATGTGGTCTGTCTGTCTGTTAGGTCATCAGCCCAGAGGCTGGTTGAATCCTCAAATAGCACCACCAAAGGCTATGCAGTTATTGGGAAACCACAAAAACCAAAGGCAGTACCAAAATGAGGCGTACTAGGCAAGACGAGGAGTGAGGTAGTTTGCCATTGCTTTCCTCACTGGGCCAGTGCTATTGTAGCACAGCTAACCCTATGAGAAACACCTTTCATGACACTCAGATACACTGGTTTTGCTCTGAATGTCATTAATCAGCACCACCCATACCACAACAGCTTCCATATTGTCACAGCCATGGATGAGACTGGGACTTCAGTGGAAGCTACACTTTGCTCTGGCCTGTGCCAAGAGATGGATGAAAAAGTTCTGTATCCATCAAGAAATGACAGTAGGCAGATACTAAGTGGTAGTGTTCATTATTTCCAGTGTCAAGGATGTGAAGGGATATAAAGTATATCATTAACCTGATTTTCATGAAATGACACAGACATTGAATAGAGTTCATTATTTGGAATTAATTTAGACCAAATAGCTCTCATTCTATCGAGCTTATCTGGTATTCCTTTAGAAATGGGCTCATTAGCCACCTAAGTTGATATATCTTACATATTTACTGTAATTGGGAAATGTTGTAATTTATTGCATGAAGAGACTTGGATTAGAAGATGACAACAAACAGGGTGATTAAAATTAGACTCCTGCCTGGAAAACGAAGATGTATCAAGGAACCTTGAAGCAAATTTCTCACTTTTCCACTGAAACACACAAAGTATACTTAAGCGGTATACTGGTAGTAAAACATACAAGCAGTTATCAGCAAGGAAACTGAGTCACGTACAGTGAGACAAGACTGTACACGACGCACTGTTGGAAGCCTGTTGTATTAGGCCCCTTTAAAAAACAAACGAACTTAAGAAGCTGGGAAATAGTAATACGACACCGTGTAATTGAATTCCTGGGTCTGGACGAATAACGAACTGAAAAACGCTATAAGCGGTTGGACCGCAACCAGATTTGGAGGCTGTAGTGATAACTGAGAAACTTTCGCGTCAGATCGCGTGTGATGACCAATTTAGGCCATTATAATTATTAACAAATACATTGCAAATGGGAAATATCCTGGTGGCAATTATCATGTAAAACAACAAATCCCTGGAAATATAATATTACAAGAAATACCACTAGTTTAACATTCTAAATCCAGCATCATCATATGCAAATTCGCATACAACTTAAGTATTTTCACTGCTTAACATTACAAGTGATAATAACGTATAGTTAAAACAAAATTACCCAACAACAACAACAACAACAACAACAACAAACAACTATAACAACAAGAGTACAATAAGCAATTCCATGGGTAGGAGATAGGGATCTGCGCTCAGATGGACTTCATTTAAACCGCAGTGGTACGTATAAGTTAGGAAATTTGTTTGGAAGGGTAATAGGGAGGTACATTCAGGGAAACGGGATGGCCTAGGGAGCGGTGATAAGGGAACAGGGAACTGGAAATCAAGTAGGGATGACATAAAATTGTTAGTGTTGAACTGTAGAAGTATTGTAAGGAAAGGAATAGAATTAAGTAATTTAATAGATATATATTTACCAGATATTGTAATAGGAGTTGAATCATGGCTAAGAAATGATATAATGGATGCAGAAATTTTCTCACGGCACTGGAGTGTGTATCGTAGAGATAGGATTGGAAGGGTGGGAGGGGAAGTGTTCATTCTGGTGAAAGAAGAATTTGTAAGCTACGAAAAAGTTAAAGATGAGACACATGAAATTGTAGGTGTAAGGCTCATTTCTAAAGATAATAGGCAACTTGATATATTTGGAGTTTAGTTTAGTTTAGTTTAGTAATGTTTTATTTTACCTGGCAAGATTAAGGCCTTCAGGCCTTCTCTTCCATCTAACCAGGAACTGAAATATACATATGTTGCATTGTATTACAATAACTACGTCTAATACAAATTAAATTAATAATAATACAAGAATGGTGAGATTACATTAAGATGAAATGAATTAAGATTAAATTAATAAATTAAGATTAAGTTAAGATTAAATTAAGATTAAATAAATCAGACATAAAAAGGGGTAAATTCTTAAAACTAATATCCTACATGTAAAAAAAAAAAAAAAAGGCAGTACATAACATTTGATTTTAAAGACAAATCGGATAAAAATTTTAGACTCTCTACCAGGACATCCATAACAATAGAATGGTTGTAAGTAGCAGCATCAAGTTTACAGATGATCCTTACTGGTGCATAAAATGTCTCCAAAGTGCTTCCTTGAAAGTGTGAATAGCGCTTAACCCCCTGATATTTTCGGGAAGGAGGTTCCACTCACGGCAGGCAATTACTGTGAATGATTTATCATAGATGGCAGTTCTGTGGGTAGGTAAAGCAAGGATGGAATTATTAGTGGATCTGGTGTTAAGACTGTGATAAGAGGATAAGTATTTGAAATATGAAGTAAGGTAAAATGGTTGTGAAGAATGAAGGATTTTATGGAGATGGCATAGGGAATGCACAGTGCGACGGATCTCTAGTCGGGGCCAAGATAGATGGTTATATGAAGGAGTTACGTGGTCATAGTACCGTAGGTTACAGACGTATCTCACACAAGCATTTTGACCACGTTGTAATCTGCTCAATAACTTGCCTCGAGCGTCTCTATAAATCGCGTCACAATAGTCGAAATGAGGGAAAACCAGACTTTCTACCAACATTTTTTTTAGTTTTTCAGGAAATAAGTATTTATACCCGCGCAGCATGTGCAATGCAGAGAATATTTTCTGGGTGATGTTCGTGATATGCGTTTTCCATGACATGTCATCATCGAAAGTAATGCCTAGGACTTTTACTGATGACGTGAATGGTATGTTAGTATTACACAACCTTATAGATGGAATCTCTGGTCGATTGACCTTCGTGAGTAGTTTTGGGTATCCAAGGATGATGGCTTGCGTTTTAGCTGGGTTTAACCTAAGCCCACATCTCAAAGACCAAGAAGAAAATGATGTTAGATCCTGATTGATTTTGTCTATGGCGGAAAGTATTAGATTTGGAGATGTATGGAGGTACATTTGTACATCATCAGCATAAATATGGTATTTGCAATGCGTTAGGTTTTGGGAGACATCATTAATGTAAATGGAAAAAAGAAGGGGTCCTAACACTGACCCTTGGGGCACACCACACTGCACAGACCGCCAAGTTGATTTGTTTATTCTATCTGTAACACACTGCCGACGGCCATGCAGGTAGGAATGCAACCAAAGGAGGGCGCTGTCCGAGAAATGGAGGGAATACAATTTCGAGAGCAAGATGTCAATGTCAACAGAGTCAAAAGCTTTGCTCAAATCTAAGAGTATTAAAACTGTCACTTCCTTGTTGTCCATAGCTTCTCGGATGTCTTCTGTGACCTTCAGTAGTGCCGTTGTAGTACTGTGTGCTTGACGAAAACCAGATTGTAGTGGGTCAAATAAGTTGTAAGTCGTCATGTAGTCTGTTATTTGTCTATGAGCGATGAACTCTAGCGCTTTGGATAAAGCAGAAAGTATGCAGATGGCTCTGTAGTCAGATGGTTCAGAAGGGGAAGCTACTTTTTTTAGAGGACGTATAATGCCCGCTTTCCATATTTCGGGAAATGTGCTGTCTACAATGGAAGAGTTAAATATGTTAATTAGTGCAGGTAATATCACATCCAGAATAATTTTTATCATCTCTATTCCTATCCTGTCATTTCCTTTTGCCGTTGATGTTATCCGATTTATAGCAAACCTGACTTGTGAGTGGGTTGCTGGACGGAAGTAGAAGTTTTCTCTATCTGTTCGCGTCTTTGCATAATTCCCGTCTAGAACTTCCTGTTTCAGCGCTGCATTTAATGTGCAGTTAGATGAAAAATGATCGTTCAGTTTTTCCAAGGGTATATTTATTTCGTCATCGTCTCGTCCTTTGGTAATTCCAAAGCTCTTTATGGATTTCCACAACACAGCTGTTGAAACATTTGGTTGAATTAAACTGTGGGCGTGTCGTAGTTTCGCATTTCTAATCTGTTGGGTCGTAGCGTTTCTCAGCCTCTTATAGTTCAGTAGATTGTCAGGAGTGCAATGTTTCTTAACTCGTCTATAAGTAGCATCGCGTTCAGCCATTAGTGCTCTAATCTCATCTGAGAGCCAGGGAGCTGGCTTCCGCGTAACTCGAGCCTTCTTTTCAGGGGCGTGTCTATCATACAGTTCAGTCATATGTTGATTGAAGAGAGTTACTTTGTCATTTATGTCTTTAAGTTTAAATATGTCATGCCATGGCACTGCAACTGCGTCTTGTAAAAGTTTAATCTTATCAATTCTTCGTAGATCTCTATATGAAATTATTTTCGATTTGAACTTGGGACTTTTAATAGAATAGGCCATAAATATAGCATCATGTCGCGATATACCCGGGACACTAATTTGACCGTGATGAAGAACTAATTCAGGTTGGTTAGTGGCAATGAGATCAATTAAGGTGTGTGATGTGTCTGTGTGATGTGTAGCGTTGAGAGGGAGAAACGTTAAATTGCAAGCTTTAAATGATGTTAAAAGTTGGGTTGTCTGAGGAGAGTTAGGTTCAAGAAGGTTTATGTTAAAGTCGCCCATTATAATTATATTTGAGTAATCAGTGACTAAATCTTGTATTTGAGTCTCTAGATCGCATAAAAAACCCGCTTTCGGTGGCTTATATACTACACCCAGAAGACATTTAACTTCACTCACAGTTATTTCCAGGAACATGAACTCAGGTTTTCGCTCGTACGGACCTGGAGACCTACAGATTATTTTAGGGCGTAAGCTGGTCATAACATACGCAGCGGTACCCCCGGAGGGCTTATTTAATCTGTCGGATCTAAGAAATGTATAACCCGCCAGCTGCAGTCTTTCTATTGCGTGATGTGGTTTTAACCAAGATTCAGAGATTAATATTGCGTGGAAACTGGGAGGCATAAATAGGGCTTTTATTTCGTCCATTCGCTCCTCCGCAAGGAGGCTTTGAGCGTTTATATGGCAAATTTTTAAAGCATTACTGTACGGAGAAAGCTGGTGGTTAATGATGTCCCTTGTCGACTGGGAATGGCAAGAAAGCTCAGATGACAATAGGTGTATGTTGCCTGCACAGCTGGTTCCAGCGACATTGGGGGAGGGTGGAGTAAGTGAAAGGTTTTGAGGAATGTTTGCAAGGAAGAGGGGAGCCTGTTCGTTTGTCTCAAGTTCGTTATCAGGGGGACTGTAAATTACGTTGTTCTCCGTTATGTTGGAGATGAATATGACAATAATGGGAATGAAATGGAAATAACAATTTACAGCGATCAATACGATAATGGCAATGTGTCAATAATGTAAGTGGAAATAAACACGACAAAAATAAGGCACTGAACCCAGTCTACCGCTACTAACACCAATCTACCACTACGGCAAGCAAAAGTAAGCTATATTACTAATTACGTTCTAATAGAGAGTTGTGTACAGATCGGGAAAGGGTAGCACTGACGCGGATTCGGAATTATTTGATAGGATAGTCAGCTATGTGGGAAACGACATGGAAAGAAATGTGATTGTAGCGGGAGATCTGAATTTGCCAGATGTCAATTGGGAAGGAAATGCGAACGGCAGGAAGCATGACCAACAAATGGCAAATAAGTTAATATGGGAAGGACAGCTGATTCAGAAAGTGATGGAACCAACCAGAGGGAAAAATATCCTGGATGTCGTGCTGATAAAACCAGGTGAGCTCTATAGGGAAACTGAAGTAATAGATGGTATTAGTGATCATGAAGCTGTTTTTGTCGTAGTTAAAAATAAATGTGATAGAAAGGAAGGTCTTAAAAGTAGGACTGTTAGGGAGTACCATATGGCTGATAAAGCAGGCATGAGGCAGTTTCTAAAAAGTAACTATGATCGGTGGAAAACGTTAAATAAAAATGTAAACAGACTCTGGGATGGGTTTAAAGAAATTGTTGAGGAATGCGAAAACAGGTTTGTATCATTAAGGGTGGTAAGGAATAGTAAATAGAGAAATAAAGAGACTAAGAAGGAGGTGCAGACTGGAAAGAAATAGAGTTAGAAATGGCTGTGGAAGTAAGGAGAAATTGAAGGAACTTACTAGAAAATTGAATCTAGCAAAGAAGGCAGCTAAGGATAACATGATGGCAAGCATAATTGGCAGTCATACGAATTTTAGTGAAAAATGGAAGGGTATGTATAGGTATTTTAAGGCAGAAACAGGTTCCAAGAAGGACATTCCAGGAATAATTAATGAACAAGGGGAGTGTGTATGTGAGGATCTTCAAAAGGCAGAAGTATTCAGTCAGCAGTATGTAAAGATTGTTGGTTACAAGGATAATGTCAAGATAGAGGAGGAGACTAAGGCCAAAGAAGTAATAAAATTTACATATGATAACAATGACATTTACAATAAGATACAAAAGTTGAAAACTAGAAAAGCGGCTGGAATTGATCAGATTTCTGGGGATATACTAAAGACAATGGGTTGGGATATAGTACCATATCTGAAGTACTTATTTGATTATTGTTTGGTCGGAGGACTAATACCAGATGAATGGAGAGTTGCTATAGTAGCCCCTGTGTATAAAGGAAAGGGTGATAGACATAAAGCTGAAAATTACAGGCCAGTAAGTTTGACACGCATTGTATGTAAGCTTTGGGAAGGCATTCTTTCTGATTATATTAGACATGTTTGTGAAATTAATAACTGGTTCGATAGAAGGCAATTCGGTTTTAGAAAAGGTTATTCCACTGAAGCTCAACTTGTAGGATTCCAGCAAGATATAGCAGATATCTTGGATTCTGGAGGTCAAATGGACTGTATCGCGATTGACCTGTCTAAAGCATTTGATAGGGTGGATCATGGGAGACTACTGGCAAAAATGAGTGCAATTGGACTAGACAAAAGAGTGACTGAATGGGTTGCTATATTTCTAGAAAATAGATCTCAGAGAATTAGAGTAGGTGAAGCTTGATCTGACCCTCTAATAATTAAGAGGGGAATTCCTCAAGGCAGTATTATCGGACCTTTATGTTTTCTTATATATATAAATGATATGAGTAAAGGAGTGGAATCGGAGGTAAGGCTTTTTGCGGATGATGTTATTCTCTATAGAGTGATAAATAAGTTACAAGATTGTGAGCAACTGCAACGTGACCTCGAAAATGTTGTGAGATGGACAGCAGGCAATGGTATGTTGATAAACGGGGTTAAAAGTCAGGTTGTGAGTTTCACAAATAGGAAAAGTCCTCTCGTTTTTATTTACTGCGTTGATGGGGTGAAAGTTCCTTTTGGGGATCATTGTAAGTATCTAGGTGTTAATATAAGGAAAGATCTTCATTGGGGTAATCACATAAATGGGATTTTAAATAAAGGGTACAGATCTCTGCACATGGTTATGAGGGTGTTTAGGGGTTGTAGTAAGGATGTAAAGGAGAGGGCATATAATTCTCTGGTAAGACCCCAACTAGAGTATGGTTCCAGTGTATGGGACCCTCACCAGGATTACCTGATTCAAGAACTGGAAAAAATCCAAAGAAAAGCAGCTCGATTTGTTCTGGGTGATTTCCGACAAAAGAGTAGCGTTACAAAAATGTTGCAATGTTTCGGTTGGGAAGAATTGAGAGAAAGAAGAAGAGCTGCTCGACTAAGTGGTATGTTCCGAGCTGTCAGCGGAGAGATGGCGTGGAATGACATTAGTAGACGAATAAGTTTGAATGGCGTTTATAAAAGTAGGAAAGATCACAATATGAAGATAAAGTTGGAATTCAAGAGGACAAACTGGGGCAAATATTCATTTATAGGAAGGGGAGTTAGGGATTGGAATAACTTACCACGGGAGATGTTCAATAAATTTCCAATTTCTTTGAAATCATTTAGGAAAAGGCTAGGAAAGCAACAGATAGGGAATCTGCCACCTGGGCGACTGCCGTAAATGCAGGTCGGTATTGACTGATTGATTGATTGAATGAAAATATTACAAGAAATACTACTAGTTTAACATTCTAAATATGGCAACATAATACACAAATTCACACAAAACGTAAGTATTTCCAGTGCGTAACACTACGGCTTACAATACTATATAGGTTGAGCTTACTACTAGCTTAACATTACAAGTGATTATCAGGTAATGTTAAAACATAAATACCAACAACAACAACAACAACAACTATTACTACTACTACTACTACTACTACAATAACGAGAGTACAACAAGCAATTCCATGGATATAAAATATTACAAGATATAATACTAGTTTAACATTCTCAAATCACTTATGGTCCCTGTTTACGGAGAAAAACTTGCTCACATCCGCATGCAGTTTACTGGCCCTAATTTTATGCTTGTGATCATTTCTCGATAAGTATGAGGGAGGTTACAACCTATTCCTAATACTACTCCAGGCAGCCCTTCCCCTGTAGCTCTTATAAAGACCACAAAGGCGAGCTCTAATCCTTCTAGATTCAGGACTTTTCCAATTAATAGTAATCCTCCTATTTCCGTTTACGAAACGCACCGCTCTTCTTTGAAAATTTTCTAGGGAATTTATTAAACTTACCCTGTACGGATCCCAGCACTCAGATTCATATTCGAGATTCGGTCTTACCGAACATTTATAAGCTTTACTTTTAGCACTAGAATTAGTTTCCTTGAGATCGCGCGTAGTAAAATGTAATGATCTCCAGGATTTCTCAACTACATTTTCAACTTGCTCTGACCAGATTAAGTCTTTTCTAACAGTAACATCTTAGTACTTACAACTATCAACTTCAACAACATTCTCCCCGCCAACTTCGTAATCCCTATTTCCTGTCACTTTTTATTTACTGAAACACAATTTCTTGCTTTCTTCACTTTAGTTTAACATTTGATTTTCTTTCTTTGTTTCTTTGTTTCTTTGTTTCTTTCTTTCTTTCTTTCTTTCTTCATTTCTTAATCTGTTCACCAACCAGGGTTGGTTTTCCCTCGGACTCAGCGAGGGATCCCACCTCTACCGCCTCAAGGGCAGTGTCCTTAAGGGTGACACTTTCGGTCAGGGGCAAAAACTGGAAAGGAGGACCAGTACCTCGCACGTGCTATGCTGAACAGGGGCATTGTGGGAGGATTGGAAGATTGGAATAGATAATCACGGAAGAGGGAAAGAAGCGGCCGTGGCCTTAAGTTAGGTACCATCCCGACATTCGCCTGGAGGAGAAGTGGGAAGCCACGAAAAACCACATCGAGGATGGCTGAGGTGGGAATCGAACCATCCTCTACTCAGTTGACCTCCCGAGGCTTATAGTTAGGGTTATAGTAAGAATGTAAAGGAGAGGGCATATAAGTCTCTGGTAAGACCCCAACTAGAGTATGGTTCCAGTGTATGGGACCCTCACCAGGATTACTTGATTCAAGAACTGGAAAAAATCCTCAGAAAAGAAACTCGAATTTTTCTGGGTGATTTCCGATAAAAGAGTAGCATTACAAAGATCTTGCAAAGTTTGGGCTGGGAGGCTTGGGAGAAAGAAGACGAGCTGCTCGACTAAGTGGTATCTTCCGAACTGTCAGCGGAGAGGTGGCGTGGAATGACATTAGTAGACGAATAAGTTTGAGTGGCGTCTTTAAAAGTAGGAAAGATCACAATATGAAGATAAAGTTGGAATTCAAGAGGACAAATTGGGGCAAATATTCATTTATAGGAAGGGGAGTTAGGGAGATGTTCAATAAATTTTCAATTTCTTTGAAATCATTTAAGAAAAAGCTAGGAAAACAACAGATAGGGAATCTGCCACCTGGGCGACTGCCCTAAACGCAGATCAGTAGTGATTGATTTTCGTATTGATTCTCCTCGCACCGACAAAGGTAGGTGTTATGGTGACCACGGGATAGGGAAGACGTAGGAGTGGGAAGGAATGGGCCGTGGCCCTTATTAAGGTACATCCCTAGCATTTGCCTGGTGTGAAAACGGTAAGTCACTCAAAACCATCTTCAGGGCATGGCGAATTTACACATTCCTACTGTATAATATATGATAGGTTCATTATCCTTTACACATTAGCATACGAAAATGAATACAATGAAAATGATTCCGATGGACTGCATATAAATATGTGACTGGGAGGTGTGACCAGTCTTAAGGAATATAATGGGTAGGAAGAGCATTGTGACGTACGAGGTTTTAAAAGAAAGCCGCCGATATGGATATGCAGTCCATCAGAACAATTGAGTGCCTGAGTAAGGGAAGGAACTAACCCACAAAAATTCAGAATTCGTTTTATCGTGTTTTTGCATAGTGCTGGTATCTCTTAGCAATACTGTGCACTACTTGTGGTTGTGGGATAGTTTCTTGTCTGTCCAAATACACACAGATATCTGAGGGCCATGGGAATCGACAGTACAGCTAGTAAGAGAAGGGGCTAACCCACATGCCTCAGTCAACTGGAGAGGAGGGGCTAGAGTGACATGTACTGTAGTTACTTTTCTAACCAGAAAATGTCCTGTGATGGTATAAATAGTACAGTAGTGTTAGTGTGAGTAAAATCTCTTCTGGTGGCACAAACGGTGGTTTTAATGTGAATAAATGTAAAAAAAACGTAAACGAAACCAAGACAACTGAAGAGGTACGTAGCAAAGAGATTGAGAAATAGAGGTGAAGCTTGTATAAGTGGTAAAACTGAGAAACTTGCGCCAGCTATGAGAGTTGGTGAACGATGTAAGTGCGCAGTGAAGAATGAAAAGGCTAATGTTAAGTATAGTGTGTATTACAAACTATCTGATTTTGAAAAAAGAAAGTTTTGTAGGATTTTACAAACACTCAGATTACAATTTACAAAATGCTTTTTACTTCAGTCTGATTAAACAGAAGTCATGTAAGAGAGTCAATGCGAAAAAGGAAAGTGAGCCTAAGAGAACGGCGACATACTACTATTACCTAAAAAATGAAAGCGGTGAAGATGTTAAAATGTGATTAAAAGCTTTTTGTGATACTTTTTCTGTATCTAGAAAGCGTCTTAGACGTGGGACGAAAGAAGAACAATCATGTGAAAGAGTTGACGGTGATTTTAGTGATAGTAATGCAAGTCTGAATGGAAGTACTTCATTTTCTGTGTCATCTTCCGTCCCATCAGTACCAAGCCAGGACAAGAGAAGAAGACATGGGAAGTGTTGGAAAAAAATAACTGATTGTCAATTTAATTTTGCGTGTAAACATATTTCCTAGGTACGTTAGCCATTATAGTAGAAAGAAAAACTCACTCCAGAGCTACCCAGGCATCAGTTTCTGAAGTGCACAGACTATATCTCAAAGAACACGATGAACAGAGTGACGTAAGCCCTCCCCTTTCATATGAGGAATGTTCATATTTTTAATGAAAAGTTTAACATTGGATTAAGCACCTGCGCAGTATGCGATGAGTGGAGGACTACGAATGAGGATAATATCCCTTATTCAGTTAGACTTCATCAAATAAAAGCAGAGCAAGGGTACAAAACTCTAACTGATGCCAGAAAAGACTCTAAAGATCCTACTTATGAATACTTAGTTACCGCATACGACTTACAGGAGGCTTTACCTTTAGCTAAAATACCTACGAAAAAGTTTTCTATCTCAGGCAGCTGTGGATGTATAACGTAGGTGTTCATGTCTGCAATGACGAATCTGTTTTCATGTGTATGTGGACAGAAAACATTGCCTCTCGGGGATCCTGTGAAATAGATCCATGCCTACTAAAATTTCTTTCACCGGGCGAGTTGGCCGTGCGTGTAGAGGCGCGCGGCTGTGAGCTTGCATCTGGGAGATAATAGGTTCGAATCCCACTATCGGCAGCCCTGAAAATGGTTTTCCGTGGTTTCCCATTTTCACACCAGGCAAATGCTGGGGCTGTACCTTAATTAAGGCCACGGCCGCTTCCTTCCAACTCCTAGGCCTTTCCTATCCCATCGTCGCCATAAGACCTATCTGTGTCGGTGCGACGTAAAGCCCCTAGCAAAAAAAAAATCTTTCTGGCAACCAGTTAGCACAAAACAAAACTCTAGTTCTTCTCATATTCTTGTAGCGACCAAAATAAGAATTTAGTTTTATTTATTCTGTATTACATATTGGTACATACTGGGAAGTTTGATTAAATAAAACATTCGTTTCTGGTGTCTGGCCACACATTTTTCCCAAGTGATAGGGATTCCAGAATGATAGATAAAAACTCTACAAGTTGATTATATTTACACTCCTGAACAGTGGAGAAACATTGTTAAAAGGGCCCGGGTCAGAAAACCATTTACAGTACTGGACATGGAATGTGCAGACCTCAAAGATTTAAAAAAATCTTAAACATTGTAGTGAAGGACAAACTAAGTTTTGAGGGTAGCAAAGTACTGAGCAGAGAAATAACAACAATAAAAGTAACAAAACACAAGCCAGGTTTCCTGTTCCTTAAGTTCTCATGCTCACATTCAGAGTCATGGAGAAAAGTTCATATTTCCCGAAAACAACCTGGGGGGCCAAAAAAAAAAAAAGAACAAAAAGACGAAAGTGTTGAAACAAGCACTGGAAAACGTGACTATCCTATCTCATAAGGAAGGAATATTAATGACATAAAATACAGAGATTTGCTGCGTCTGCTGCCATAAATTCCTGCAGCGCATGACGGACTATATTTAAGCCTCAAACCAACTACTAAGAAAGTGAATGAAGATCTTGAGAATGAAAACCAAGAAGAGGGAATACACCCTAATTTAAAGTATAATCTCTTTTTCATACAGTATTATTTAAAAACTAATATAGTTTTATTAACATTTAAACTTCAAATGTTATTCTACTCTTAATTTTCTGACTTACACTGATACGTAATTAAAGACTATAAATTGACATTTAAATTTTCAATTCTGCTGGGTGTTTTGTCTAATCTAATAAAATGTTACTTATTTAGAAACTTCGTTTTTGTGGGATAGATCCTTCTCTCACTCAGGCACTTGTGTTCATTTTCATATGCATGTGTGTAATGGAAAATTAACTTTACCTTACTGCACTGTAGGAATGTATATTTGCAAACGTATTTACGCATTCCTACAGTGTATTGTATTTACGGATCCTTTTCCTTTCTGCCGTCACATAGGGAAACAAACACAATGAACGTTGTTCTTATGGACCGTATATCCGTGCATGGTTGGAAGACGTGACCAGTCTTAAGAGAAATAATGGATAGGAAGAGCATTGACATAAGACGTATTGTTTCTTTACCGAATATAGTATGCAGGTGGTAGGTTTCCAAGTATCATCTGTTCGGCCACCTGCTATCCACAGTTTACGAATATCATGACGTTTCGAGAATGTATAAAATTAAATATTTCCTTGTCGGTCAATATTTGTGCGGTTGAGTGTATATTTGAGCATGAGATACTTGGTTTCGAGCTTCAAGAGATAATGCGTAACATACAAGTGAGAGAACGAGTTTATGCCTCGAAGCAAACGCATAGAAAGTGTGCAGTGAGGTAAAAGAATTGAAAGGAAGCTAAAATAGTATTTATTTTATTATTATTATTATTATTATTATTATTATTATTATTATTATTATTATTATTATTATTACTTTCATAATCTGTTTATCTTGCAGGGTCGGTTTTTCCGCCGGACTCAGCGAAGGATCCAACCACTACCAGCGCAAGGGCAATGTCCCGGAGAGTGAGACTTTGGGTGTGGGGGGATACAACTGGGAAGGAAGACCAGTACCTCTCGCAGGTGGCTTCAGCTGCTATGCTGAACAGGGGCCTTGTGGAGGGATGGAAAGATTGGAAAGGACAGACAAGGAATCGGCCGTGGCTTTAAATTAGGTACGGCATTTACCCGGAGGAGAAGTGGGAAACCACGGAAAACCACTTCGAGGATACCTGAAGTGGAAACCGAACCCACCTCTACTCATCTGATCTCCTGAGGCTGAGTGGACCCCGTTCCGGACCGCGTACCACTGTTCGAATTTCGTGGCAGAGCCGGAAATCGAACCCGTGCGTCCGGGGGTGACAGCTAATCACGCTAACCACTACACCACAGAGGCGGATATTATTATTGTTTTTATTATTATTTTTTAATTATTATTATTATTATTATTATTATTATTATTATTATTATTATTATTATTACTATATCGTCATGGTTCATGGCGTGGGTTACTGTAGGCACGGCCCTCTTTGTGCTCAGGTGGCTAGGACTAAACAATCCACCCCTGGTCCCTAACCAATTAGAAGAGAGATCCTCACTTGGACTATGTGTAAGTAGGCTAACATCCTGCTTCACGAATTTACCGAGCTCAGAACAATTTTAGCAAGCCTCGGACCTATGAGAATAACAGGGTCCCACTCCCATTTGACAGGCGAGGGACTCCTTGGAAACAACCTGGCGAGCGAAATAGAATTCGATGGTGAGCTGTTAATATTAATGGGGCTTATGGAAGAAAGAATGTGGAACTGTCTGAGTCAGCAAAGAGGATGCATCTGGATGTGCCAGGATTAAATGATATTCGGGTAAGGGGAGATAACGAGGAAGAGATAGGAGATTATAAAGTGTACCACCGGGCGAGTTGGCCGTGTGGTTAGGAGCGCGCAGCTGTGTGCTCGCATCCGGGAGATAGTAGGTTCGAACCCAACTGTCGGCAGCCCTGAAGATGGTTTTCGGTGGTTTCCCATTTTCAAACTAGGCAAATGCTGCGGCTGTACCTTATTTAAGGCCACGGCCGCTTCCTTCCCATTCCTAGGCCTTTCCCGTCCCATCGTCGCCATAAGACCTATCTGTGTCGGTGCGACGTAAAGCAATATAGCAAAAATAAAATAATAAAGTGTACCTGACGGTGCCGGCCCCGTGGTGTAGGGGTAGCGTGCCTGCCTCTTACCCGGAGGCGCCGGGTTCGATTCCCGGCCAGGTCAGGGATTTTTACCTGGACCTGAGGGCTGGTTCGAGGTCCACTCAGCCTGCGTGATTAGAATTGAGGAGCTATCTGACGGTGAGATAGCGACCCCGGTCTAGAAAGCCAAGAATTACGGCCGAGAGGATTCGTCGTGTTGACCACACGACACCTCGTAATCTGCAGGCCTTCGGGCTGAGCAGCGGTCGCTTGGTAGGCCAAGGCCCTTCAAGGGCTGTAGTGCCATGGGGTTTGGTTTGTTTTTTGTACCTGACGGTATTAAAAAGGGAAGGGCAGAGTGTGAGGTAGGGCTGTTCATCTGGAATACTATTGCACGCAACATAGTTTCTGTTAGGCACGCAAATGAGTGACTGATGTGGGTAGGTTTGACAGTTGGAGGAATTAGGACGAGAATTGTTTCAGTGAGAGTACAGGTGAAGATGAAGTTGACAAATTTTGTACAGCTTTGAGTGGCATTGTTTTTCATGGTTAACAGCAAGGGTAGGATAGTGCTAATGGGCGATTTCAATGTGAGAGTTGGAAATAGATCTGAGGGATACGAAAGAGTGGTTGGTAAATGTGGGGAAAATAAATTGTCACCCCCGGAACATCATTCTGACGGCAGCCCTTAAGATGGTATGCCGTTTTCCATTTTTACAGTAGGTAATTGCTGGGGCTGTACCTTAATAAGTGGTTTGCCGTGGTTTCCCACTTCTCCTCCAGGCAAATGCCTGGATGGCCCTTATTCAGCATAGCAGGCAAGGCCGCCTGGGCGAGGTATTAGTCGTCCTCCCCAGCTGTATCCCCGACCCAAAGTTTCACGCTCCAGGACATTGCCTTTGAGGTGGTAGAGGTGGGATTCCTCGCTGAGTTCGAGGGAAAAGTCAACCATGGACCGAAAACGGATTAAGAAAGGCAGAAAGAAAGAAAGAAAGAAGGAAAGAAAGAAAATCGCGTTCACTACATCTCTGGATAAGAAAAATGAGTCCCCATACTTCTTTTTAAGTGAGTACAATGGAAGGAGAAATGATGAGGGAGATAAGACGACATTAATGTATTTATTACCGAACACGTATAACGAGGGAACACGGAGAGAAATGAACTGTGGAATGAAATCTATAATGATCCATAGTCTATCACTCTATTCTTCTGGTAGGTTAGATGGAGCGCGCTAGATTACGTGTGCGCAACGAAAGTGCAGTATGCATTTCGACTTGGTGCAATGGACAAGATGCATTACAGGGATCACGATGCAATCACATGCAGATTGTAATGGCATGATCACTCAGTTCCATTTAGCTTGGCTTAATTGAATGATGGTGTTCATCCACAGTCTATACACGGCGTAACGAGTTTGTTCCATTGCAGAGGACTGCGGTTACTGGATATCGAATGCCATTTGACGGAATGCTAGCCAGGGGCAATACAATTACTAATACCCTCCCATACCCCAGTCCCTCCCCTCTTACCGTCTGCATCTGCCATCACCATCCTGCTGTTCTTCAGTGACACAGACAGCGTGCTAGGTTCATAACTTCCCAATGACAATTTAAACTACCTAAGGAGTGGAGATCGAAAATACCAAGTCATCTTTAGCAGAAGGTGGGGTATAGAAATGCACAAAGATTGCTTGTATCGATGACTGAGAGCAAAAGTGACAAAAACCGAAAAATGCAGTTTTTAGAATTTTCGAACCTCTAAACCTCCAAAAGTATTATAACACAAAATTTAATGTACTCGTTGCAGGAATCACTTCTGGAACGGTTTTCAATGTTCTGACATTAGTCGCTCTCCTTAATTCGAAAGCTTCTTTTTTTTGTAATACCTGAGGCCATCTCATTTCAGTTAGTTTGTAGCTTGTGTAACAAGTGTATTTTTGAGAGGCAATGATGTAAACTACTAAAACTTGAAACTTTTCTTCTGAAAAATCGTGGATTTTGAATTGTAACTATTTCGTTCTCGGCCATCGATATAATCTTTGTGTTATTTGGTAAGAAGCCAATGGACGATGATACTTGAACATTACACCCCCCTCCCATAATTTGTTTAACCTATCACTAACTCATGATGTGATAGGAATGGGATCTTATCGGAAAGGTAGTGGATGCGGATTTATTTAAAGTACAGCCTCGGATTTTTGTGTGGAAATAGGAAACGAAGGAAAACCAACTTCTGGACTACAGACGGTCGAGTTCGAACCCAGTATCTCCCGAATGCAAGCTCACTGTTACACGGGCCATATCGCATACCGGTAGCCCGATTGCTAGGTGCATGTGAAAAAGAATTTCTATGACGGACGATTGCCAGGCCATGATAAGTAGAGACAGAAATTTCTTCACACACTCTTTCGTAATCACTAAAATTGCTGCCTTCAGAGCCACAGTCGAAAGAAGCACATTTTGGGATATTTCTTATCTCATCTTCACCTTTTAACGATGTGAACCCTTTTAACGCCAAGATGTTAATTAAAGTCATGAAAAATGTGGATAAGGACAAAAGAAAGTAACTGTTATTTCTGCGTTAGGCTGGGGAAGTTACGAAGTCACAAGTCTACAGTTCATTTCAGAATGCACACATCATTGGCCTGGATTTTAACTGTATGGATTTATACTAAGGAATGTAGCGCTGGAACATGTTCTCGTCAAATGATACGACAGTGTTAATTAAGACCACGACCGTTATCTTCTCTGTCGTAGCCTTTTCCCGTCCCAGCGTTGCCAAAAATCTTCATATGTCAAAGCAACAGAAAGAAAAAAGAAAGATAGTGTTAAGTGGCAAATTAGTGACGTATCCAAGTGCAGAAAACTTTTAAGAGGGAGAGAATTAATTTAGAAATGAAAATGAAAATACACAGCCAGTTTCCAGTCATTTGCTCGGGTCAGGGTTGGAACGAATGAACCCCCATCTAGCGGCGAGGATAGAAATTGTGCCGGCTTGCCGAAGCCTGTCGCAATCCTCTGGGGCAATGATTAATGACTAACAGATGGCATGCAATGATATTGGAGAGTGTTGCTGGAATGAAAAATGACAGGGAAAACCGGAGTACCCGGAGAAATACCTGTTCCAACTCCGCTTTGTCCCGCACAGATCTCACAGGCAGTGACCGGGATTTGAACCACGGAACCCAACGGTGAGAGGCTGGCGTGCTGACGCCTAAACCACGTAGGCTTAGAGAGAATTGAATTGAATTTATTGATAATTTATATTCAAGTGTGGCTGAAAAGACCCTTTACGTAGCGTCTTCATGTATTAATACACAGGTATATGAATACACTAATGAAATTTCTATAATATTAAAATATTAATATAACATTAGGAGAGAGAGCACAAAACTTACATCGGTGTAAACCATGTGCTATGAACAATATACACGGATATCTACTATGAAATGCGTTTTTAATGACAAGACACGAAAATGTTGGGTTCGTCTCGGCTCCCGACTAACACTGTACTCACCCGGACGTTTGGCTAGTTTGATGGACTGGAACAGGGTGCACTGCACCCTACTTCAGACAACGTAACCTGGGCAGAGAAGTGGCATCCCAATTCAACTTCTGGTGTTTTCTGAATGTATTTAACATAGAGACCACGGTCGCATTTTCTCCGTTGCACAGCTCCAATTGCGTAAAATTTCTAATTCGTATATCAGAACAATATGGCCAGCCCCGTGTTATGGGGATGGCGTGTCTGCCTCGTATCTGGAGGCCCCGCTTTCGATTTATGGCTCGTCTAAGGATTTCAACTCTGGTCATAGAGTTTGGACGGGATTCGCACAGCCTCTTAAGGCTAAATGCGGAAATTTCTGATACGAGAGATAGCCTACATATTAAAAGAGACAAGCAATACGGCTGAAGTTATCCTGACGCTGACCATGTTACTTCAATATCTGCAGGTCATTTGGCGGGGAAACTGTCGTCTTGACATGACAAGAATCTTAATTAGGTCTATGAGTTATGGGGGTTCTGAACATCACTACTCTGATGCAGGTCATCAAACTTTATGTACTCTAAGTTCAGAAGGTTGTTGTCCAAGATTTTCAAGATCCATCACTTGAAGTAGCAACAAAAACTTCCAAAACTTCGTCCTCCGTTGGGAGAGCTGGTAGCTCGTGCTATATAAAACACACATTGCTCTAGCACAACAGCTTAGGCTTTCACGCCTGGCGCCATGATGGCAAGAGAAAATATTTTCCAAACTTGAAGTCCGTGGCCCACTACTGCCCTTTAGAAAGTGTGGATCCTCGAAAATAATGTAGAAAATGAACTTCACGATTCTGTAGTTCCTTACCGCTCTCAACTTCTACCAACAGACAGACATATCATCATAAACCTCTTCTAGTGTACGAAAACAGTTACTCTGACACTACCAGATAACTACATTGCAGGAGTCAATACAATCTATCTACGGAGTTTTTCTTATATCGATTATTTCGTGAAAAGCGTCAAGGCCGTTCGCAGAGGGGTGTTCAAATAACAACCTACTTCCGAAAATGAACTCGACAAATTTATATAGCACCTTCTGGTCCTCGAAAATTCAATCTATAAAATCAAAAGTATTATGAAATCAAGCATTTACAAAATAAAAAAAGAATTTAATCTATAACATCTTGTGCCATCTTTAAATATTTATCAATGTATACATTTAAAGAATTTAATGAGAAAAGGAATTATTTTGAACACTTTTTGACATAGGCCTATATATCTGGATTGATTTTAATATTTTAAAATATATTTGCACCACCATTCCAATTTTACTTATAACAAAGTTTCATTTGGGCCTTTCGCTAGCGTCGTATAAATACGGAAAATGGAAAACAAAAAATTTATTGTCCTAATATTATATAGGCCTAGGTGTTGAAATAATATCTCGTAGCTTAAGCTGCAATACAGTGTATGTGACAATGCTTTTCCTATCCACTATTTCACTTAAGACTGATCACGCCTCCCAGCCACATATGCTTATATGGTTAATCAGAACAACTAACATTGTGTTCGTTTTCCTATACTCTTGTGTGAAGGCAAACTATCCTTAAATTCATTATACTGTATGAGTACATAAATACGACATGCATACGTATATTTTTACAGTACGATAACGTAAGGTAATTTTCTTTTACACGTATTCATAGCGTTGCTGCGCGAGCAGTATCGCGTATCTGACAGTGCTCTTGCTATCCAGACGGTTGAGGCGCTGGCCTTCTGACCCAAACTTCGCCGGTTCGAACCTGGCTCAGTCCGGTGGTATTTGAAGGCGCTCAAATACGTCAGACTCGTGTCAGTAGATTTACTGGCACGTAAAATAACTCTGGCTGGATTAAATTCCGGCACCTCGGCGTCTCCAAAAACCGTAAAAGTAGTTAGTGGAAAATAAAGCCAATGACATTATTATTATATATTTATTCCTATCCATTATTTTAGTTATGATTGGTCACGCCTCCCAATCACTGGATGTACACACCATCCGAACTATTTTCTTTGTGTTCACTATTCTCTTGCGTAAAGAAAAATGAACTTTACCGTACCGCACTGTAGGAATGTGTGTTTGCATGATCTACTTACGCACTGCTGTGCTATAATCTAGTGAAAGTCCATTTTCCTTTACACAATATTATAGGAAAATGAACAAAACGGAAATTGTTTTAATGGACTTCTTGTGGCTGGGAGGCGTGACCAGTCTTCAGGTAAATAATGGGTAGGAAGAGTATTGACAGATGCTCGGCATTGCTCGCGCAGACACGGAAGGAATCTGAGCACATCGAATATTGTTTTGATGGACTGCATATCCGTACGTGGTTGGAAGGAGTGACCAAACTTAAGGACAATAACGGATAGAATGAGCACTGTGGGATACGCAGTATTGTTCCTTAAACGACGATATATTTGAATGGTTGTAAGCCTAGGAATTTATGACACACTTTGACTTCACCTATTATCCGGTCATGTGAATCATGTTTCAATTATACTTGAACAGTCTGAAATAAAATTTCCTAAGAAGATTTTCCGTAGCTTATAGTAAAGAATTCAAATAATAGATTCGTTTTTGTGAACAAAATATTCAGTCCTCTATCCCCAATTTTTCGGTGTCCTACTAGACTTTGTCCCGAATAGTTGTGCATAATTGTTTAGAAATTAAAAAGTAATTACTTCAAAAGTTCGTATTGTTTCTCATCATTTCAAATTTTAATTATACTAAGCCTAATTGAATTCATTACCGGGGACTGATAAACTCTTTCTTTCTTCCCCTAAAAATAACTATCACCATCACCATCATTATCATCATCAACACGTCACCTGAAAAATAAGAGGACACTCCCTTACTCAGAAGCAGGAAAATAACGGCTAGCAAAGAGAATCTATAGACTGAGGAAAAAACCAACAGAAGTAGTGCAGATTCAGAGGTAAGGGCATTTCCTACCACATACCGTACTCATTTGAGTTCTTTTTGTTTTCCCACCTCTAAATAGTCGTATCTGCAGTAATTGAATGAAGAAATGAAATAAATTTAGTTACTCTGAAACGCATGTCTAACTATCGCATCGTTTCGTTTCGAGGGCCAGTTGACTTGTTTGGGTCTAATTGTTAATAGTATTAGTTTGATCGTCATCTCACGAGTTGCTTCCTCTAACATGAGAAGATTCTGGCAAGTTTAATGTAAACATGTATACATTACTATGATTAATGTTATTATAATATATCTCGAGTTAAGAAACCATATCATGTATCTGGCAATCCTCTTCCTATCCATTAGCACTGGTCACGCCTCCCAGACACATACGGATATACAGTCCATCAGAAAAATTTTCGTTGTTTTCATTTTCCTGTGCTGATGTATAAAGGAACAGCAAACTTATATATATTTTTTGTTGTTGATTTACAATTGTCTTTAGGTCGCGAGGACACAGATAGTTCTTATGGCGACGATGGGATAGGAAAGAGCTAGGAGTCGGAAGGAAGCAGACGGTTTCTTAATTAAAGTACATTCCCAGCATTTTCCTGGTGTGAATATGGGAAACCATCTTCAGAGCTGACGACTGTGGGTTTCGAACCCACTATCTCCCGAATGCAATCTCACAGCTGCGCGCCCCTAAGCAGACAACCAACTTGCTCAGTAGGTATATTACTACAGGAGTGCATAAATACGTGATCCAAAAATATACATTCATACATTACGGTACGATAAGGTTCATATTTCTTTACGCATGCGCATAGGAAAATAAGCATAACGAAAATTGTTCTGATGGACTGCATATCCATATGTAGTTGGGAGATGTGACCAATTTTAAGGAAAGTAATGTATAGGAAGATCATTGGCAGATATACGGTATAGTTACTTAACCTGCAATATACTTATTTGAATGAAGTGTTATGGCTCATTGCAACGTCGGGGTGAATTGATTTTAAACAGATTTTATGCGGAAATATAATTATGTAATTTGAAGTAATCAGAAATTTAAATTTGCTGCATAATAATGTTTAAATATTTATTTGTGTACACGATTTATGAAATATTTACCATTTCTTGCCGAAGATTTTTATATGAGCAAAAAGTTATCCTTTCTCATTTCAAAATGTACGAACTAGCGATTATATATTTTTAACAAAATCAATGTCAAAAATATCTATTCGTTCCAAAAGTATGTCAATACCTGCTACTTACGGAAAATCTAATAATTTCTCATCTACACAGTGTTTTGAAAATTGGATTCGTGACAGACTTGAAGAATGAAGTGAAAATTAAAATATCGTGAAGTAGGTCCTTTTTTTTACCAACATTACTCAAATGCAAAAATTACATAGTAGTCTATTACTAAATGAAAATGTTTTGGATTTACGTGTCTGTCTACCCCTTAGTCCCGCTTTTGATACGGGGTTGGGGACGAGGTGAGATTAATGTGTGTGAACGTTTTTATGGCCGGATGCCCTTCCTCACGCCAGCCACAGTTGAGGAGCTAACGAAGCTGAACATCGGTGAATGAAATTGGGTAAGGAAGTGGAAGGAATCGGCTGTAGCCTATGAATAGGAACTGTACATCGATTTTCCTCGAAGTGAAAATGGGAAACCACAGAAAACATTTCTCAGGTCAGCCGATGGTGGGGTTCGAACCCACGCGTCTCTCGAATACTGTGCTTGGCTCCATAGCTGTAACGCGTTAACAGTCGCTGCCAATCCGCACGGTATATTTTGACTTTAAGTAACATTATAACATTCAAAATATTGACTCCATGGCTAAATAGTTGGCGTGCTGGCCCTTGGTCACAGGGGTCCCGGGTTCGATTCCCGGCAGGGTCGGAGATTTTAACCATAATTCGTTAATTCCTCTGGCGTGGGGACTGGGTATATGTGTCGTCTTCATCATCATTCCATCCTCATCAATACGCGCAGGTCGCCTACGGGAGTCGAACAAAAAGACCTGCACCTGGCGAACCGGATTCCCCGGACACATTCCGGCACTAAAAGCCATACTCCATTTCATTTTTCATTTAAAGTATTATCAATGTGCCAAATTAATTTGTATGCAGTTTTTAAATTCATAACGAAGTTTGAGATGTTAAGGAAAAGTCATATTATCGGGCGAGTTGGCTATGTAGTTAGGGGCGCAGCTGTGAGCCTGTGAGACAGTGGGTTCGAGCCCCTCTGCCGGCAACCCTGAAGATGGTTTTCCGTGGTTTCCCATTTACACACCAGGCAAGTGCTGACGCTGTACCTTAATTGAGGCCACGTTTGCTTCTTTCTCACTCCTAGGCCTTTCCTATCCATCTTAGTCATAAGACCTATTTGTGTCTGTGCGACGGAAAGCTGATTCTAAAAAGAACAAGTCATTTTTTCTTTCCTGATGCCATTTTATTTGAAATCTAAAAAATGACTGTGAATGATAGATCCCGGGCCCCGTTTAAAGCAATTTGGTGTTGCATAAAAATGCATATTTCGGCTATGTTTATTGCTTTGGTCATATTTTGCTCATTACAGTAATATATATTGAGCATCTCCATTTAAATTGAGGCGTAGTTTTTAACAAGGTACATGCTATCTGCGTCCAGTTTCAAGCACAGGATTTCGGAATACCGGTACTTTAGTAGGTGTATTTTTCTTTCTTTCTTTTCCCGAAACATATAGATAGCAGGTTTAAAAGACATTATACAGCGAAAGAGATGCTGTATAAACGTACACCGATATGTATTAAAAAGCATGCTACTTGGTTCTTCTTTTTTTAAAGGGAAACAGTGAGAATTGCGTGTGATGGCTGTTATAAAAATGTATAAACTTTTCACGTTCTCACGCATCTACTGTAGATCTGTCAGTTTGTATTATTAAATGTTTCTCTTGTATTATCGCTAATCACTTTCTGGCACATTTGATGTTAGTTATACTCTAATGCTTGCTGCCTACCCTAAAATACGTAGATCATATTAAACCTGTTTTGAGTCATATTTAGCTAGGTTTTGGGGCATATTTGCTTGCGAGTGTTGTTCTTCTTGAAGTCATAAACTTCCGAAATCTATTCATAACTATATAAATAAACCAAACCAAACCCCTTGGCACTACAGCCCTTGAAGGGCCTTGGCCTACCAAGCGACCGCTGCTGAGCCCGAAGGCCTGCAGATTACTAGGTGTCGTGTGGTCAGCACGACGAATCCTCTCGGCCGTTATTATTGGCTTTCTAGACAGGGAAAAGTTGTGACGAGGGGGATAACTATATAAATGCTAGATATAAACTGATGAAGATCACATGTATATAAATAAGAACAAAGCACAGCTTTTTGGCTGGATGGTCAGCGTTGAAGCCTTCTTTCCGGAGAATCCAAGGTTCGATTCTCGGCGGGATCGGGGATTTTATCGTGTCTGATTAATTCCTCAGACTCGGGGACTGAAAGATTTTGCTTGATCAACACACTTCCCTTCATATACGCACAACACACCACACTACCGAGCACCTTTCCTCTAAAAGGTATGGCATCAGGAACTACTTCCAGTGGTTAAAGTCTATTCATGCGATACATTTCGCACCTGCAACCGGACCATGGTGTGAGAAAAGTGGCAGAAAGAGAAGTGTCGAGAAGGTGTAAAAGTTCTTAGATTTCTGTGTTACTATTTTATATTGCTGTGTTGTTCGTCTCCATGGCTAAATGGTTAGAATGCTGACCTTTGGTCACAGGGGTCCCGTGTTCGATTCCCGGCAGGTTCGGGAATTTTAATCATAATTGGTTAATTTCGCTGGCACGGGGGCTGTGTGTGTGTGTCGTCTTCATCATCATTTCATCCTCATGACGACGTGCAGGTCGCCTACGGGAGTCAAATGAAAAGACCTACATCTGGCGAGCCGAACTTGTCCTCGGACACTCCCGGCACTAAAAGCCATACGCCATTTCATTTAATTATTGCTGCTTTTACATTTGGTTTCTGTCAACAATTTTTAAATATTAGAATTCAATGTAGGACTATGTTGTACCGGGTGGTCGGAAACAGCGTGAACCGAGTATATGAGTGTTAGAGCGTTGGCCATACTGATGGGTAACTTAAAAAAAAGACGCCAAAATCTCGCACCGTTGTCATTTTTTCAGCTGCTGAAGTTAGTCGATCAGATCGCTCCGTGGGCGAATTAAAATGAGCTTTACGAGGTGGTGTTACACCTGGCTTGGTCGGGCTTGAGAGCCATGTCGAAAAATGAGCATCAAACATTAACACCCCGTGGGTTTTAGTCATTGCCACTGTAGCATGTTTGCTGTGGGCCAAGCCTATCAGCAGGGAGTTCCTCGTTCAAGTGCTCTTAAGTGGGTCATAACCAACGTTCAGATTTAGTAACACCGTCTAGCAAAGCCTATCTGAAATCGCCCGCGAAGCGCCCTGATTGACCAACTTTAGCAGCTGATAAAATGACGACGGCGCCAGATATCGACGTATTGTTTTCAGTATGGCCAACGCTCTATAACGCTCATATACGCAGTATACGGTACTTCTGTCCTGTCCTATGCATATGTTCCATAATTTCATCTCTGTTTTCAAAAGTAATTTATTGTTCTGCACCATTATGAACCTTGGCTCAGGTGCCCCTTTTACATAAAAATCAAACTATTCAATTAAAAATATGACTCTTGGATGGCATATTTTTAAAACTTAAATATTATTTTTTCATAGACATATAGAAGTATTTTTTTCATCCGACTCCTTGTCTGAATAGAAAGCGCTGAGGCTTTCGTTTCGGAGTGCCCCGGGCTCGATTTTCGGTCGGGTTGGGGATTTTAATTTCGCCTGATAAATCGTTCTGGTTCGGACACTGTGATTTGTGTTTGTTCCAATACTTTCCTCTTGATATTCACACAACACAACATACCATACTTTTTTTTTTCTAGGGGCTTTACGTCGCACCGACACAGATAGGTCTTATGGCGACGATGGGATAGGAAAGGCCTAGGAGTTGGAAGGAAGCGGCCGTGGCCTTAATTAAGGTACAGCCCCAGCATTTGCCTGGTGTGAAAATGGGAAACCACGGAAAACCATCTTCAGGGCTGCCGATAGTGGGATTCGAACCTACTATCTCCCGGGTGCAAGCTCACAGCCGCGCGCCTCTACGCGCACGGCCAACTCGCCCGGTACATACCATACTACCAAGCACCTCAGAAATACGCCATAGTGATTACATCCCGCCACATAGGCTTGTCGTCAAAAAGAGCATTGGGCCGTAAAACAGAGTCAAAACCACACGTGCGACGCAGTTCGCACCACTGACCCCACAAGCGTGGGAAATGCAGTAGTGGTATTAGTAATAGAAGAAGAAGAAGAAGAAGAAGAAGAAGAATATAATGGAAATGTTTTCATGCTATCACACCACTAGAAGATTTTTCAGAACTGTATCAAACCTGTAAACATGTTTAATAATAATAGTGAAAATGTTTATGCTACTTCCATTTTTAAACAAATGACAGAAAACTTGTGTCACACAGCGTCACTATACCGTTATGAACTGACCTTCAATCAATCAATCAATCAATCAATAATGATCTGCATTTAGGGCAGTCGCCCAGGTGGCAGATTCCGTATCTGTTGCTTTCTTAGCCTTTTCCTAAATGATTTCAAAGAAATTTTAAATTTATTGAACGTCTCCCTTGGTAAGTTATTCCAATCCCTAACTCCCCTTCCTATAAATGAATATTTGCCCCAGTTTGTCCTGTTGAATTCCAACTTTATCTTCATATTGTGATCTTTCCAACTTTTATGAACGCCACTCAAACTTATTCGTCTACTAATGCCATTCCAGGCCATCTCTCCGCTGTCAGCTCGGAACATACCAGTTAGTCAAGCAGCTCGTCTTCTTTCTCTCAATTCTTCCCAACCCAAACTTTGCAACATTTTTGTAACGCTACTCTTTTGTCGGAAATCACCCAGAACAAATCGAGTTTCTTTTCTTTGGATTTTTTCCAGTTCTTGAATCAGGTAATCCTGGTGAGGGTCCCATACACTGGAACCATACTCTAGTTGGGGTCTTACCAGAGACTTATATGCCCTCTCCTTTACATCCTTACTACAACCCCTAAACACCCTCATAACCATGTGTAGAGATCTGTACCCTTTATTTACAATTCCATTTATGTGATTACCCCAATGAAGATCTTTCCTTATATTAACATCTAGATACTTACAATGATCCCCAAAAGGAACTTTCAGCCCATCAACGCAGTAATTAAAACTGAGAGGTGTACCACATAAAAATTGTTTGAAAACTTTATTATTCGATAAAATCTATTTGGTAACTGAAAATATAGCGTTTATATTTCCTCCTAGAGTTTTCGCTTCTGGAAGAATCTTTCCACAAATATGTCCTCACCTCTCCCACAATATGTATATATATTCACAGTTGGTTTTACGTCACGCAGATACAGGTAGGTCTTACGCTGACGATGGGAAAGCAAAGGGCTTCGGTAGGCGTGCAAAGGGAGCAACCGTGGCCTTATTGAAGGTACAGCTCCGGCATTTGCCTGGTGGGAAAACACCGAAAACCATCTAAAGGGCTGCCACCAGTGACGTTCGAACCTACTGTCTCCCGAATGCAATCTCACAGCTGAGCGCCCCTAACCGCACGGCCAACTCGCCCAGTTCCCCCCAAAAACAAGTTCCTGTGTACGGCGTGATGAGCGTGGGCCCTGAAATAAGCAAATTGTATTCGACTTAATATTATTTTAATAACAGAAATATGTTCAACATGAAGTAAGTGGCGAAAGTGTTTCACGCGTTCGTTTCAAGTGGTAAACATCTCAACTTGGAATATTAATAACTATGCTCTGTTTTTCGCAAGGACGAAATGCGTGTACGGATAACAATTATTGCCACTGAGTTTAAAATAACTTTCTTCAGCTTATTATTTATTTTGGGGCAGTTTGGTTTTAGTCGGTCGGATGCCTTTCCTGATGCCAAGTGACTTTTTTAATATAAAAAATCTCAACGTAGTATCTAGTGGAGTTCAAACCTCAGCCTTCGGAGTGTAAGCCAGCATTTAAGCCACTGACCTAATCACTCCCGCACCACTGATATAAATAAATCAGAAAAGAACTTTAATTTCTATCAGTGAAAAAAATTAAGGTCGTTATTGCGTTGAGTTTACAGTAGGCCTAGAGTCGACTTCTGGCCTTCTTGATCACAAGGTACTGGTTCCGTAGATTAATAATAATAATGTTATTTGTTTTACGTCCCACTAACTACTCTTTTACGGTTTTCGGAGACGCCGAGGTGCCGGAATTTAGTCCCGCAGGAGTTCTTTTACGTGCCAGTAAATCTACCGACACGAGGCTGACGTATTTGAGCATCTTCAAATACCACCGGACTGAGTCAGGATCGAACCTGCCAGGTTCCGTAGATTAATAGAAGGTGTTAAAATACTCGAGAATCATATGGACTGATCCACAGGCAAGTAAAATAAATTCTGCCGGACAGGATTTTGCATCCCGGAGTCTCCGAAAATCGTAAAAGTAGTTAGTGGGACGTAAGATTGTTCTTCTTGTTATTATTATCATTTCTTCAGTCTCGGCCCAGCTGTGGATCACATGAAGAAACTCAACGATTTTCTTCCTCCCCTTGCCTTCCTGTCTTTCCAATAATTCTTAATTGTTTCACTATTATCTCTCCTTTCTTCCGTTCAGATAGTTTCCCTTCACTTCTTCTCTTTTCCCTGGAAGCCCCTTCTTAAACGTTCTTATTCGTATTACTACTATTATTGTTTTGTTGTTGTTCTTGTTGTTTACAGTGCTCTATACCTTTTCTTCTCACCGAGCTCGATAGCTGCAGTCGCTTAAGTGCGGCCAGTATCTAGTAATCGGGAGATAGTGGGTTCGAGTCCCACTGTCGGCAGCCCTCAAGATGGTTTTCCGTGGTTTCCCATTTTCACACCAGGCAAATGCCGGGGCTGTACCTTAATTAAGGCCACGGCCGCTTCCTTCCAATTCCTAGGCCTTTCCTATCCCATTGTCGCCGTAAGACATATCTGTGTCGGTGCGACGTAAAGCAAGTAGCAAAAACTATCTTTTGTTCTGCATTAAAGCTGTTTTAAAAATGTTCGTTAATTGATCTCGGTCTCATCCTTTGCTCTGACAGTATGAAAGCAGCAAAGATAGGGGAGTTCCTTTGATAAGGGTCAGTTGGTAAGTCCAGACTGATGTGTAATAGAATTTCTCATTCAGTGAAGGAGAGGAGACAACATGAAGTTACGTCTCTTCTAATTTTCCAAGTCCTATTTTCCAGAACTTTTCCCAATTACTGGGTGTCGTTATTAGATGTGGTTTAAGTCCAGTTTTACGGTCCGATGCCCTTCCTCGCGCCTACCCAGTGTGGAATATTGTATTAAAAATTGCGTGTTTCTGTGATGGTTGTGTAGAGTGATGTGTATAAACCCAATGGGTAATTGTTTCCTAAGTATTTCTCTTGAATTACGCCTGGGATTTCTGTGGCAGTCGTACAGCTGCTGAGGGTGCGACTAGCTTTTAATCAGAGGTCTAACGTGTATATATATTTTACAATTTGCTTTACGTCGCACCGACACAGATAATTCTGATGGCGAGATGGGCTGGGAAAGGCCTAGGAGTGGAAAGAAAGTGACCGTGGCCTTAATTAAGGTACAACCCTGGCATTTGCCTGGTGTAAAAATGGGAAACCAAGGAAAACCATCTTTAGGGCTTCTGACAGTGCGGTTCCAACTCGTTGTCTCCCAAATGCAAGCTGGAAGCTATGTGACTCAAACCACGCAGCCACTTGCTCCGTATATAAATATAGTAATACTATCATATAATTTTATGATTTTCATTTAATTTTAATTTTAATTTTAATTTTAATTTTAACTTTAGTTTAATTTAATCTTGATTTTAATTTTCATGATTTTATCATGGAAAAGTGATAGCTAAGTTTCATCGTCATTGGCTTATCAACTAGGTGGTCGAGGTTTGAATCCCGGCCATTGCATGTGGGCTTCTTTTAAAGAGAAAGTTAAGTTCGTGTGGTTCGGATTCAACCTAAGAATTGAGGTCACGTGGGTTTGATCACGATATCAATGATAAAAAAACATAAGCTTGCTATTTCACTGCTACAACAGAATATAGTGAAATGAACATACAGGATAGAGATCAGTGTCCTGTTAATGATCTAAACTGAAATGAACAAGTCTTTCATTAGTTCTATCTCATTGAAAAGCAGAGAGCAGAAGAGCGGCTGAAAGTAGCGATCACCAGTCAGCCGTGAGCCTTGGTCGAGCGAGGAGTTTACACAGGTTCCACCCAGGAAGCCTCACTAATCTATCAAAATGACAGCTGTACGCTATTGAGGATTTCAGAGCAAACACTAGAGAGTTTCTGTAGAACAGTCTCCCTCCCCCCCCCCCCCCCCCCACTGTCAGCTCGAATTATTTACTGCAACTAATACACGATCTGTCGTTGAAAATGGAAACGGAACGATGTTGCTTTCTCATCAGTTTGCTTCCGTAAGTTTTGAAAATTACACGAATTTCAGCATGAAACGTTCAATGAAATGCATTCGGACATTTGGTAGCAAGCAGGTCTATATTTGTACACATTCTGGTGAGATATTACACGAATGATGCCGTCTGACCCCGTCTCCGTGGTGTACTGGTTTGTGTGATAAGCTGCCACGCCTGGAGGTCCTGGTTCGATTCCCGGTTTTGTCACGAAATTTGAAAACTGGTACTAGGGCTGGAATGCGGTTCACTCAGCCTCGGGAAGTCAACTGAGTAGAGAGGGTTCGATTCCCACCTCAGCTTCCGTGGTTTCCCCCACTTCTCCTCCAGGCAAATGCTGGGATGGTACCTAACTTAAGGCCTATGGTCGCTTTCTTCCCTCTTCCTTGTATATCCCTTCCAATCTTCCCATCCCCCCACAAGGCCCCTTTTCAGCATAGCAGGTGAGGCCGCCAAGGGGAGGTACTGGTCCTTCTCCGCGGTTGTATCTCCGTGACCAAAGGTCTCACGCTGTAGGACACTGCCCTTGAGGCGGTGCAGGTTGGATCCCTCGCTGAGTCCGAATGAAAAACCAACCCTGGACGGTACACGGATTAAGAAAGAAAGAAAGAAAGAAAGAAAGAAAGAAAGAAAGAAAGAAAGAAAGAAGGAAAGAACTGCATCTATATTACTGCCGTTAACTAATAAAGTTAAGTTTAAGTTTTGCGAAGTGGGGCTGCTTAGTTGGTCTTGACGTGATGGCTGACTGAAAAACTTCGTTTATCAAGCCTTAATGTGGCTGACTGTGTGATTCAACCGTCGAATTGCTCCCTATGATCAAATGTGTGGGACAGAAGCTCAGCACAGACATCCAGTGCCAGAGACCATTAACAGCAATACACGCGTATCATCATCATCATCATCATCATCATCATCATCATCATCATCATCATCATCATCATCATCATTGTGTCCACCTCCGTAGCGTAATAGTTAGTACTATTAGTTTACGTCTTCGGTGGCCCGGATTCGATTCCCTGTTCCACCAGAAATTTAAAAATGACAGGATGGCTGGTATGTGGTTAAAGGGTTAAAGTAATACATGGAGCTCACCTTCATTGGGGGTGTGCCTGAAAAGAGCTGCACCATCTCAGGACGAGGACACAAGTTTATGTTTTACTATCATAATCATGGACAAATCGTTCAATCATGCTCTATGCTTAATTTGTAATGTCCTTACTATACGTCCCCGGTCTAGAAAGCCAAGAATAACGGCCGAGAGGATTCGTCATGCTGACCACACGACACCTCGTAATCTGCAGGCCTTCGGGCTGAGCAGCGCTCGCTTGGTAGGCCAAGGCCCTTCAAGGGCTGTAGTGCCATGGGGTTTGGTTTTTTGGTTTTGGTTTTTTTCTTTGTATGTGTCAGTTTACGGGACGAGCAGGGCGTGATAACCGAGCGGAATCGTCAGTAGCTTCTCACCAACGTTGTCACGGTTTGAATCCTGGCCAAGGAATGTGAGATTTCAGTTTGTATCAAACTGATAGCCTAATGACAGACTGACTGTCCCAAGAGACGTTGAAGGATTGAAATTAATTCCTGAGTGGAAATGTTTCACTTGCCAGTCAAGCTTCAAGTTCTAGCCCCTCGCATTTGAACATTAAACATACAGTGATTTGAACTTGCGAACCTTGGTGACAGGTGAGGGAGGGGAGCGTAGAGTGTATTTACTTACCTTACTGACTGCGCCGTCCGGCTCCATGGCTATATGGTTAGCGTGTTGGCCTATGGTCAGATGGGTCCTGGGCTCGATTCCCAGTAGGTTCGGGAATTTCAACCATCATTGGTTAATTTCGGCTGCTCGAGGGCTGGGTGTATGTGTCGTCTTCATCATCATTTCAACCTCATCACGACGCGCAGGTCGCCTATGGGTATCAAATCAAAAGACCTGCACCTGGCGAGCCAAACATGTCCGCGGACACTCCCGGCACTAAAAGCCATACGCCATTTCATTTTCACTAACTGCGCCACACAAACGATCTTCAGATAGTCTAATGCACCATTTTTCTATTGTCTCCTAAAATGTGCACAATTTACTAGTGAGTGAGGTATGCGATGGAAAAGATCTTAGAAGTTAGCATTATTCTTAAGAACGTTGACGTTTCCAGCACTAGGACTACCTGAGAATGGTGTAGTCCAGTAACCACTTTCTGGTTGTCTGCAAAATTTGTTCTGCCACTTTCTCTTTTTCCTATTCTTCGCGGATAAACAAAGGGAAGCTAAAGTCACATCATATCGCTACTTACCTGAAATTTCGCTCGTGTGAGAATATTATACACCAAGTATGAACTACGCGTTTTAAATAGAAGGTCTTGAAACCAAGCGTGGAAATGTCGTGGGACACCGCGGCTTGACAATGGACAACCCTATCAGCTTTTAGACTGGCGACGGTGCGGGGGGAGTGTTAGCAATCAGCTGCGATCTGCTGTTCACTCTCCGTTATTTCTTAATGTTTTTATGTTCACACTCTTCTTCACATTTTTCTTCAATTGTCTGCAGACAGAATTTGACGGGCACTACGAACGTGGGAGGCCCCTACGTTGTGTACTCGCTTGTATACCAGGAATGTTTAATCAAACCCCGAAACCGCTCAGAGGAAAATGGGAACTGACTGAACGATTAAAATTTGAAGAGGGTATCTGTATGAAACAACTCAAAATTAATGACCGCACATAGTCAAAAAATGTTTTAAACTGGCAGTAGAGAGAGTTTCATTGCCGATAGGAGAACTTTTCCAAGGATTTAATGTTCCCCGTTGGTGCCAAGAGCAATTTGGAGCAGCTCAATGGCCTTCAAGATAAGCTGGTCTAGGAATCAAGAATAAGGTCACTGTTATTTTCAGGGAATGGGAAGGAACCAGACCTTCAGTACCCTTTTTTTAATTTGTTGTACGTCCCACGAACACATATAGGCATTATGGTGACGATGGGATAGGAAAGGCCTAGGAGTGGGAAGGAAGAGGCCGTGGCCTTAATTAAGGTACAACCCCAGTGTTTGCATGGTGTGAAAATGGGAAACTACGGAAAACCTTCTTCAGGGCTCCAATCAGTGAACTTCGAACACTATTTCCCGAATGCAAGCTTCCAGCTGTGCGACCCTAACCGCACGACCAATCGTTCGGTCTTTCAGTTCTCTTTCCTCACATTTTTCCTGAATTTGTTGCTATGGCACATATATTCTCGGCCATAAATATGTTTCCAGTTACTTCTGTACAAGAAGTACCAGTCGGCTTCTGTAGAACTAAAAATAAAAGATTTTACTGCAGCCAATGGCCATTAAAATATGTTTACATGACTAATTACATCAAACAGAATTTGGTTAGTCCCGTTTGTCTTTTAGTACACGTTACAACATGATATAAGTCGTAAGTCTTCTCGCACAGTACACATATACATTCCTTTCTCGGGGTGTGAAAAGTTTTGTTAGCACACACACGATGATGAAAACCGTGTGTTGCTAATCTAGTCACTATGTGCCTGAGTTCATAGTTTGCCTTCATCCAGTCCGTACTGGTCATAGCCTCTGTGGTGGAAAATGTTTCCCATATATCTCCCTTCTTGGTTTGCAGCTCTGTTTGTAACTGGTTGAATGCATCTGTAGACGGCAATATTAGTTTGGGACGTAGTTCATCTGTATAGAAGAGTTCTCATGTCAGTTCGGAGCACAGTCTTGAAGGAGTGAATTTGGACAAACATAATACCTTTTTCTTGTAGATTGCTTTTACACTTTCAATGTCTCGAATATTTCCTTTAGTGAGATGTTCCCATATCAATTCTATTCCGTACGTCATTATCGGAGATATTTTTGCATGGAACAATTTCATAGCGACTTCAACCGAAAGTTTGCGTAAGATCAAGATGTCATTCATTGCTATTACGGCCGCAGCCACTCTATCCTTGATGTATCTAGTATAAGTAGTTCCTGACGTCTGTAATGTAATGGGCAAATATTTAAAGTTGTTTACTATTGGCACAGTTTCTCCTCCATTTTCTTAGTGAATTTTCTCTTTTTTTTGCTAAGGGCTTTACGTCGCACCGACACAGATAGGTCTTATGGCGACGATGGGATAGGAAAGGCCTAGGAGTTGGAAGGAAGCGGCCGTGGCCTTAATTAAGGTACAGCCCCAGCGTTTTACTGGTGTGAAAATGGGAAACCACGGAAAACCATTTTCAGGGCTGCCGATAGTGGGATTCGAACCTACTATCTCCCGGATGCAAGCTCACAGCCGCGCGCCTCTACGCGCACGGCCAGCTCGCCCGGTAATTCTCTCTTTTAATGCTGTTCTGCCTCCCTTGCGGAAGATCATCTGTACCGTCTTTTGTCGATTAATTCGGAATTTATTGCCCTCTGCTCAAATGTTCAACTTGTTGAAAGCAGCCTGTAGTTTTTCGTGTTTGAGTACCATGTCATCTGCATACATGTTGAACCCATGACCTTTGTGCCCTAAGAACATTATGTATAAATTAACAATCAAACTAAAAGTTGGATTCTTGATAGCATGGATTTGACACGTGACGAGGGGGTGATTACCTTCGGTCCCACGCTCTGGGGTGCGTGACGTCAGCCACACGTGTCGACGGCGGAAGAATCTCAAGTCATTTTGTGAACTATTTCAAAGCGCGTGTACATGGCGTGATCCATGGCGTGATCCAAGCCAAGTCAAAAAAAAATATAGTGCCTATCATAGGAGGTCAATCATCTCACAAATCGAACCCGTATACATTTTAAATGTCCATGAACACTACCACCAGAAATGTAGCAAGCATGTAGTCACTTTCAAAACTCTTGAAATTACAGTTTAGTTAAGTCAGAAAATTTATAGAAATTTTCTTGGCGGCAAAGGGAGATATCCGAAGAGAGGGGGTAACTGCTATAAATATGAAGGGACGCCATGACGAAGTCTCCTTCTCCGGCATTTGTGATACAAAGCGGACGAAAAATTGTTGAGCTGCTCTGCGAAATCCAACCAACGAAAGTAGACTGAGTTCAAGTGCAGATTTTAGCCATTGTGGCTAGGTCTTGTCTTCTTGAGTGAAATAATTGTACCAGATAGGACGGTCAAAGTACTGAATAAATTCTAATGTGATTAAGTAATTCGTGTGCGGAAATAATTATAGTCCATCGTGTGCGCTCAGCAAACAGGTGAAGGGTATTTTCTTTTTTTTATGCTTTATTCCAGGAATCCTGAAGAAACATAATGAGCTGTACAGCCATGAATATAAAAATGGCTAAATAAAATGCCAGGGTCGCAGGTGAGCCCTATGACGAACAATGGTGTGACTACATGAGGTAGGTGACTTTCCATCTTACTACCTCTTATATCTTGTCTCATGATCTCTAAAAGTGTATTTGAATGGGGATATACGACGCAGTGGTCACCCCTACTAAGTTTTGTAAATGTGAGAATACGACTAAAAGAGTCATTTGTTTTATTTTCCACTTGGATAAAATTTTTGAAGTCTTGCGAGTGCCGTATAATGTTGTAAAAAGTTATTGAATAGTGTTTCGAAGTGATATCACATCCAATGTAGATCGTCATCCCTGTGAGTGTACTGCCTATATTTTGTGATGCCAAATTAAGATGTTCAGTCGACGTAAAATTTTTCTGTCTGCAATTTGACGTTAATAATAATAATCCATGGTTACTCATTTTCAATCGAGTGAAAGCACGCTGTCGGGTGAGAACCTAGGGTGATGAATTTGGTCACGGAGAGAAACTTCGTTCTGACAAATCGAAGATTTTGGGTGACACAAGGATGGGAAAGGCTAAGATGGGTACGGTGGCAGCCATGGCCTTAATTAAGGTACAGCCGCAGCATTCTCCTGGTTCTTCTAACTTTTCTGCTTTTAATTTTGTACTTTGTCTTGAAGCACCACAACCGAGCTCTAGACGCACTGAAATTGCTCCTGTACATTGGAATTCTTTGAATTGCCCGAGGCCCAGGATCCCAAGACTTCGTCAGTAGAAAGGCACCACCCCGCTCTTCTCGCTAAATCGAAACGAGCATGCAGGCAGCAGATGTTAATGTTGGAAAGGATATAGGGACATAGCTTCTGGTTATTATTTTTTGCAAACTTACAGTTACCACATGGAACATTCTTCGGACATGGTAGAAAGAAAGCTGCTTCGTGTCCCCTTCAGTAGGTCTCATTGATACACCTCGTCTTTTGTAATCGGTGATAACATTAGACCTTTCTTTGTTATTTGTACTACACATAGCTGGAACTCGTGGACTTGTTAGGTGATTGCTTTAGGCTGTCGCTAGGTTCTCGATATTCAGACTCCAGAATCGAAACCCGACCCATAACCGCGCTAGCACTGGCAGGATACTTCCAGCTGACGACTGTGAGTTACCACTATCTTCTTCCTGTTTGTCTAAACATGTATCAGGGACAATCATCGCACCTGCCGGGTTATTTTCAGTAACATCTATTACTCGCTGACCCATTTCACTTGACTCTTTTTCACAGCAAAACTATATTTCATGGAAAAACTCGGAATTTTTAGCTTATTTCTCAAAGGAACAAACCGTACGTGACTGGTCTCGAGAATGAACCGAAAATCAAGGGTGAGAGGAAAGAGAGTGCGGACCAGCAGTTCACGAATACGGTGATACGCATACTTCATCTCTCTTGCATGTATAATACCTTACCAGGGCTGCTCAAACGAAATGATACAACAGTAAGCTTCTTATTCTGCGTTTTTTCACATATTGCAAAGGTGAGATCAGAAACTTCCAGTTAAGACTCTCAGCCATTTCATGGTACCTTTTTATATCAGAAAGATTTCTCGTAAGTCGTGATGTGATCTCACTTGTGATGGTCCCTTACCTCCGCCATTTGATTGCACTATTTATTCCACGAATCAAAATTCTCGGCTTTTTTCTGCAATGTGGATTGTTACATTTACAAGAAAATTAATCCATCTGAAGTGTCCACATAGGTATAATAATCTGTTTCAAATTATTCAGAACTGTCCTGGATAACCTCATCATCTTTGCTGAGCGTGTGTTTTGCTTCCACCTTCCCAATAGGCCGTTGTGCTCGCTTGCCCGCGTCCCGTGGCAATCCACGTCACCGTCTTCCTCTCTAGATGATTCCTTCGCTTCCACTCTTCGCGATTAAGAAAAAGAGCTCAGGACGGTGGTGTTCTCATAGGAAGGACTGTTTTGGATATTCGCAGGTGGTCTGCGAATTTTATTTAAGAGCAGCACAAACGTATCTGAAAGCAAAAAATAACACCGCTGTGGTTTAGTTCAGGGGTGGCAAACCTTTACCAAATAGCGAGTCAATTAAGGATTTTTTTTTAATTTTTACATTCTAGTGCGCTATAGGTTATTTTCTTTTAAAATCATCATGAAACTCAACATTCGACTTCATTTAGGTGTTAGATTGCATTACACATAAATTCATTCCATTGAATACTTCATGGTTTTAATTTGCAAACTTCACTGAAAATTACATTATTTCTTTTTTTGCTATTTGCTTTACGTCACACCGACACAGATAGGTCTTATGGCAACCATGGGAGAGGGAAGGCCTAGGAGTGAGAAGGAAGCAGTCGTGGCCTTAATTAACGTACAAACCCAGAATTTGCCTGGTGTGAAAATGGGAAACCACGGAAAAGGATCGTCAGGGCTGCCGACAGTGGGATTCGAACCCACTCTCTCCCGGATGCAAGCTCAGAGCTGCACGACTCTAACCGCAAGGCCAACTTGCCCGGTAATTACATTTCAAAAACAGGTATATTTTAAGAAATACCTTATTATTGTAATAAATAAATAAATAAATAAATAAATAAATAAATAAATAAATAAATAAATAAATAAATGTGTCTGTTAGGTCATCAGCCCAGAGGCTGGTTGGATCCTCAAATAGCACCACCAAAGGTTATGCGGTTATAAGGAAACCCCAAAAACCAATGGCAGCACCAAAATGAGGCGTACTAGGCAAGATGAGGAGTGAGGTAGTTTGCCATTGCTTTCCTCACTGGGTCAGAAAGTACTATTGCAGCACGACTGACCCTATGAGCAACACCTTTCATAACACTCAGATGCACTAGTCGTGCTCCGAACGTCATTACTTAGCACTACCCATACCCCAGCAACTTCCATATTGTCACAGCCATGGATGTTGACTAGGACTTCGGTGGAAGCTACACTTTACTCTGGCCTGTGCCAAGAGATGGATGCAAAAGTACTGCATCCATCAAGAAATGACAGCAGGCAGAATAAATAAATAAATAAATAAATAAATAAATAAATAAATAAATAAATAAATAAATAAATAAATAAATAAATAAATAAATAAGTATGACCGTAGAATTAAATGAGACGTACTTTTTTATTAAAGCGTTATGTCGATATATGTTATGTTGCTAGATTTTTGACCTATTTATTACATGTTAAAACATTATTACCGGGCGGGTTGGCCATGTGGTTAGGGGCGCTCGGCTGTGAGGTTGCATCCGGGAGACAGTGGGTTCGAACCCCACTGTCGGCAGCCCTGAAAATGGTTTTTCGTGGTTTCCATTTTCACACCAGGCAAATGCTGGGGCTGTACCTTAATTAAGGCCACGGCTACTTCCTTCCCACTCCTAGGTCTTTCCTATCCCTTCGTCACCATAAGACCTATGTGCCAGTGCGGCGTAAAACGAATAGTAAAAACCCACATAATTAGTGTGTTAATACGTAGTCTGACGTGCCACAGAAATCGTCGTCGCGTGTCATCTAATGGTTTAGAGTTTCAGAGAATTCTAGAAATTGTGATCTTAGTTTGATTCATCATATTGTCAAGTAAAAAATGAACATTGTGGGAACTATTATGGGGGGTGGGCTGGGGGTGTAAACTGTCTAATTTAATCACTCGCTCCTTTCAATTAACTCAATCCGCCCAAAGAAAGGGGAATTTTGAAGGCGTTTTACGGGTTTGGAAGTGCGATACCGGGTTATGGGGAGACTGGGCCAGTGAAGTTATTTGTGAGGCTTATTCGTACGCTCTAAAACTGGAAAAAAATTCCATTCTAACTTGAAGCTCGACTTTGGTAGTTTTAAGTTCGAGAAACGAACATATCAAGCAGGGATTTGAGATTGTATTACTGTGATTATTATTGCGTTCCTGGAAAGATATACATTTTTCTGAACATGGGCTGAAATCTGATCTTCCCTCTTGAATTTTAATGAGAATTTCGGAAGTTTTGATTTTGAAAGTTAGCTATAATGTGATATTTTTAGCATTTTGTGAATTTCTCAGTTTTCTTCCAGACCTTTTTCTAGAAATGTAAATTGCAAACATAAGGGAACTTCATTTTGTCCTGTCATTTTCTTTGTGGAATTTCATAACTGTTGTAATAAAATCCACTGCATACGGAATATCACCCAAGTTCCTCACTCGCAATTATCGCTCCATATGATGAGAGTAAGAAGGTGTGGATGTTATTTAAAATATTATTATCTGCTTACATAGTTTGATTTTTTGCTAGTTGCTTTACGTCGCACCGACTCAGATAGGTCTTATGGCGACGATGGGACAGGGAAGGGCTAGGAGTGGGAAGGAAGCGGCCGTGGCCTTAACTAAGGTACAGCCCCAGCATTTGCCTGGTGTGAAAATGGGAAACCACGGAAAACCATTTTCAGGGCTGCCGACAGTGGGGTTCGAACCTACTATCTCCCGAATACTGGATACTGGCCGCACTTAAGCGACTGCAGCTATCGAGCTCGGTCATAGTTTGATTGTTAATTACTCTGCTCAATATATATTGTTAAGTTTGACCTATTTTTTTCTAATGTCATCTTAAACCCAGGCAGTTCCTTCTCCTTCTTCACATTTACGAGCGGTCCCCTTCGCCTCTTTTACTGTAATGTTGCAGTTGTTGATTTCAACTGCGTTAACTT
The DNA here is from genome assembly GCF_040414725.1 of Anabrus simplex. NCBI lineage: Eukaryota > Metazoa > Arthropoda > Insecta > Orthoptera > Tettigoniidae > Anabrus > Anabrus simplex. The sequence continues at coordinate 114,051,945 of NC_090266.1, read as the reverse complement.
AAGTACCGCATATTCGTGATTAATGCCTTGTTTATCCGGAAAATGTCCCTTTAAAGAGGTCATTTATCTGGGATTCGGTTGTGCTCAGAAAGTCACAAACGACGGCACGTAGAGAGCGCAGCCAGCCTTCACGTTTCAAACTGAAACTTCCCTTGAACGTTCAAAGTAAATGATATGGGAATAAAATGTTATATCATGTAATTAAACTTAATACTTTCCATGATAATGACAGTCGTTAGTTTTATAAAATGTAGAAGCTGAAAATCAGTGGCGGAAAATGTTGTGGTGGAAATGGAGTGGACACATTGTCAATAAAGTAGCAGTGTCACTGACTGTATTTTCCATCTGGCACGCATAAACGTACTCACTTGGAATACTGCACAAAATGACCTTCAATTATAGCGTGAAATAATGTAAATATTACACAGTAATGTGAAAGAACCATATAATTCACATAGGGCTCAATATACGGAAGTACCGGGAGAGTTGGCCGTGCGCGTAGAGGCGCGCGGCTGTGAGCTTGCATCCGGGAGATAGTAGGTTCGAATCCCACTATCGGCAGCCCTGAAGATGGTTTTCCGTGGTTTCCCATTTTCACACCAGGCAAATGCTGGGGCTGTACCTTAATTAAGGCCACGGCCGCTTCCTTCCAACTCCTAGGCCTTTCCTATCCCATCGTCGCCATAAGACCTATCTCTGTCGGTGCGACGTAAAGCCCCTAGCAAAAAAAAAAATATTTATATACGGAAGTTGTAATGTATTCATATATTATAATTCGTAGTTTATAAAACAGGATTCTCTAAAAATGGATACTGTACATTAGTACTTACTCAGTGCCATACTTGTGATGATCTCAAATACTTTAATATATATTGATTATTATTGTTATTAACACACGAAGCTTTATTTATGATTTCGTTTGTGGAGGATCCAGGATGCTTTCATCTGTTCACTAAAGACCCACTTCATTTCTTCACTTCACTTGGTACCTGCTCTTTTTGGTACTTCGTTATCTGGAATACCTTCTCACTTGTCACTTTTCTTTCTATATATATTCAGATTCAAATTTTCTTCAGGTTTAATTTGTGCGTTCTTCATGTCCGCTTTTGTTTGTTGTGTCCAAGGAAAATTCTTCAATTTATAATCTCTTTCAAGAATTTGGTGGGTTAGTCGAGCTTCTGGAAACCTCTTAACATGTCCATAAAGTTTTAGCCTTCTTTTTCTGAGGTCTGCCGCAATATTAGATAACTTTTCTGTGGATTTCCGGGATCGGAGGCGGTACCCTTCTTCCGTGTGTCTTGGTCCTAAAATTTTCCTCGTTATTTTTCGCTCTTCATTTAGGATATTTTCGAGCTCGCCCTTTTTATGAAGCGTTAGAGCTTCCCTGTATATAAATCTCAGATTTGATTACAGTATTGACGTGAAGAGACATCATTTTTTTGTTGTTGATTTCTCTTTTTCTCCCATATGCTTGCCTGAGTTTTTGCACACGGTTGTTTTGGGCTATTTTTTTCTTGTGCAGTTCTGTTGGTCTGTCCATATTTTGTATTGATTATTGATTATTTGAGTATATTGATTGTTCTAATTCATGTTATAAATCCTGTTGACTAGTAATGAATTGACTAGTTGACTAATTATTTATATTGCAACGAGCACAAAAGCATAGAGAATAAAGTCAACCAGAGAAAAGAGTTGGAAGTGATGAAAACAATATCATTTTAATGAAATAGCTGTGTGGTTGTGAACAGGGAATTCTCAGTTCGACAGAAAACAAATGAGTGTTTTCATTCCGGTCATCGTCGAGCTCTGCTGCCGTACGCAATGAAAAGAAACACGAGTGGGGAAAAAGTCAGGAAAATAGAGTTGTTTGTTTCGATGTACACAAAATAGCAGGCCAGTAAAACATTATTCTCTTTGACGTTGTACGTTGCAGTTATTCATCAAGAGTGTGAATACGCAATGTACATATCCTTTTCATGCAGTACACAAAATTTAGTGAAATATTACGTTAGTTATCGTAGACACTGTAAAATCTGTATACTCATATCCTGTAATTAGTCTCTCTCTCCCTCTTCTGAAGAGCAAAACTTAGTTTATCAAAGATAATAATGTCGTCCCTGTTCTTCCAAAACGGCGAATGTGACAATGATCTTCCTATCCACTATTTCCCTTAAGACTGCTAGGGGGCTTTACGTCGCACCGACACAGATAGGTCTTATAGCGACGATGGGATAGGAAAGGTCTAGGAGTTGGAAGGAAGCGGTCGTGGCCTTAATTAAGGTACAGCCCCAGCATTTGCCTGGTGTGAAAATGGGAAACCACGGAAAACCATTTTCAGGGCTGCCGATAGTGGGATTCGAACCTACTATCTCCCGGATGCAAGCTCACAGCCACGCGCCTCTACGCGCACGGCCAACTCGCCCGGTCCTTAAGACTGGTCACGCCTTCCAGCCCCATATTGATATGCATTACATCAGAATAATTTTCGTTGAGTTCATTTTCCTATGCGCGTGTGTAAAGGAAAATGAACCTTAAATACGTCACACTCTAGGAGTGGGAAAATGTCATGCAAATATACATTCCTTCAGTATGGTATGAGGGCGTCCACTCCATTATTATTATTATTATTATTATTATTATTATTATTATTACGCGGAGGCACTCTTAATATTTTAAAAATAATTTTCTTTACCTCGCAACGACACAGATAGGTCTTATGGCGGCTGCTCTTAGTAATGATGAATGGAGTAAAATTGTCGAGATATTTCCTATCACAATGTGAAGAACATAAAACTTGAAATCTGTATAAGCTTATCCTCACTCACGCTTTATGTATACTCGAGAAGAGATTTGAAAGACACAAGCAAAAATGGGATCCGTGATGCAGACACAATATGCTACTGTGATTTTTCACATGGGATTGGATTTCTTTTATCTACGCCCAAGGAAATACATCATGAGCGTAATTCATTTTACAATTAAATTTCCAATATTCAAGAATGTAAACTGATTTCTTGTCTATTACAATTATGATCTGAAATATTTCACATAACGAACATGCCGTACTGCAGTCAATTACAAACAGGATTAAGCCTATACATTGTTGGTATTATTGATTTGCATTGGAGATTTGGAGGTACACCTATACGGTGATCTGTTGATTGGTTTATTGGGGGAAGGGAGCGGCTCAGTTAACTTTCTTTTTACCACGGTGGCCGCGGATGAAATCCTGGACGACAGACGTGGGATTTTTGCTATCCCTATAATGTGTATTTTATGAGAAATAGCAGTCGCTGTAGCTTAAAATCACAACATTAGTAGATAGTAAATCACTGGCGTGTTAGTTTTCGCAGTCTGTACTGAAAGTTGTAGAAAAGAAATCCTACTTACGCCTAGTATGTTCGTATTTCATTTCTTTTTTGCTGTTTGCTTTACGTCGCACCGACCCAGGTAGGTCTCATGGCGACGATGTGACAGGAAAGGAAGGAAGACGTCGTGGCCTTAATTAAGGAACAGCACCAGAATTTGCCTGGTGTGCAAATGGGAAACCATGGAAAACCATTTTCAGGACTGCCGACAGTGGGGATCAAACCCACCATCTCCCGGATGCAAACTCACAGCTGCGGGCCCCTAACCGCAGGGCCAACTCGCCCGGTATTTACAAATCTAAAGAGTCCGGTGTCCCTTAAAAATCGGTAGAAGTTAATGGATGAGGCATTAAATAGATATCATTCGTCTTCTTCCTGTAATAATAATAATAATAATAATAATAATAATAATAATAATAATAATACTATATTTTTCTACTTGTTGTACGTCGCACTAATACATCGAAGGTTTTCGGTGATGGAGGCGTGAAAAATGCCTTGGATTGGGAAAATATAGGCCGTGGCCTTAATTAAGGAAAACCATCTTTGGAGCTACCGACGTTGGGATTCGAACCCAGAACCTTCCGAATTCAAGCTCACAGTTGCGAGACCCTAACCGCAGTTGTCGTCGAAGGCTAGGGGAGTAAGACGGAAAATGAATTCCAAGTTCTTACGGACACGTATTGGTAAGATCTTTAAAAGAATGGGGGGAAATTCTCCAATTCTCACTATTAATGATGAAGATGACATAAAAAAAGTTCGATTGTTAACATCTTTATGACTAATGCAAATGATACACTTGATATTTATTACCAGAATGTAAGAGGGTTACGAACTATGACTCAAGTACTGTAGACATGATATAGGCTTTTGGGCTTACGCCGTGTCAAGAAGATAAGGTGAAATTCTTCGCGTTCCGCAGAGAACTTTGCTCTGCGGCTTCAGAAGGAAATCTCGACTGTTCACGAGAAAGGCTTCTCAAAGAATGAGGTTTGAATTTAGACGTTATTATAGAAGTGGAAGGGGTGCGTTCATTCGTCACCAGATTGCTCACCGGACGCGGTACAATGCTAGCGTTCGAAGCGGAAGCTCACGGAACTATCAGAATCAGTCCGAGAGGGAGTTACATATCATAAGAGGTGTACACACGTAAGAAGTATGACATTGACACACGCCTGGAATGAAACATCTGGCGATGAGGAACGTACGGTCTACCCTACTCTAATGTGCATTTTACAATAAATTACATCCTCTTGGAACTGATATATTTCAAGATACGCTAGATGAATTTAATGCATCTTGCAGTAAACTAAGAGAAGTTTGATTTAATTTTAGGACTATAGCTGTCATGTTTCTAGTTTGCTTTTCTATTATTGTTTGTTGCTTATTTGTTTTTATTTTTCTCATTTATTGTAAGTTCCATTTCATTATTTTAATATTGTAACGCATAATGTAATTTTTCTCTTTCCTATCTAATAATTGTGTGGTTAATGTTACATAATTAATTATTTACTAAGCAAGGCTCAAAATTATCATATTTATTCAAAATTAAATCTGGATACGTGTGTTATTTTCGTTTCTGCATTAAAGTGATTATGTTCTATGAATGTTATGTTCTTTCTTTCTTTATTTCCTTATATGTTAAATATTTAATTTGCAGTACAGCCCTTGTATATAGAATGTACGAGTGAATAATGTAATTCATATATTCATATTAAATAATAATAATAATAATAATAATAATAATAATAATAATACCGAGCTCGATAGCTGCAGTCGTTTAAATGCGGCCAGTGCCCAGTATTCGGGAGATAGTGTGTTCGAACCCCACTGTCAGCAGCCCTGAAGATGGTTTTCCGTGGTTTCCCATTTTCACACCAGTCAAATTTTGGAGCCTTGCTTAGTAAATAATTAATTATGTAACATTAACCACACAATTATTAGATAGGAAAGAGAAAAAATACATTATGCATTACAATATTAAAATAATGGAATGGAACTTACAATAATGGGTTCGAATCCCACCGTCGGCAGCGTCAAAGATGGTTTCCCGTTGTTTCCCATTTTCAAACCTTAATTAAGACCACGGCCGCTTCCTTCCCACGCCTAACCCCTTCCTCTCCCATTGTCGCTATAAGATCTATCTGTGTCAGTGCGACGTAATGCAACTAGAAATATTATTAATAATAATAATAATAATAATAATAATAATAATAATAATAATAATAATAATAATAATAATAATAATAATAATAATATATTTTTTCTACTTGTTGAACGTCGCACTAACACATCGAAGGCTGTCGGTGATAGAGAAGTGGAAAATGCCTAGGATTGGGAAGACAGCGGCCGTGGCCTTAATTAAGGTTTGTAAATGGGAAACAACGGGAAACCATCTTCGAGGCTGCCGACGGTGGGATTCGAACCCATTATTATTATTATTATTATTATTATTATTATTATTATTATTATTATTATTGGTAGTAGTTGTAATGATATCTAGGGTCATCAGTCCCACGTACATGTAAGCGTAGACCTATCGCCTGTCTTAACCCATATCCTCTTTCTTCCTTCAGGGTGAACCTAGCGTGCTTTATCTTCTAAGTTAGACATCCTCTTGTCAGATATATCGAGGTATTTCAAAGCACATTGTACAGTGACATACAGTAGTGTTTCGTGAGCAACGAGACTTGCAGTTTGACCTAGAATTCATGCCAATGAATGCGATGGTTTCTGTCCTCAAAATGTTTACATGCACCGAGCTAGATTAATACCACGCTGTGGTGAGATTTTAGTTACGTTGTTACTCGGCTACCATGTCCCCATTCAGGAAATTCTCGTCTGAGAAAGTGACAGGACGTAACCTTCAAAACATAGTCTGAATTATTCAACTATCAGAATAACCCAACAGACGAATGGTCACTAAAATCACTTAGGCCACCGGTGTTTAAACTAATATTCAGCAGATCTCATCTTATTGGGAGGAACTGTGATAACTGGAGGTTGGGGGATGTTATTCCTAGCCGGTTGACTGACGTTGGGTTCCAAGCTTTGTGACTAATTTGATATTGATTGAAGGACTGGATAAAAATGCATTTAGCCTCAAATCATATCACTGAAAAGAGAAGTAATAGATTCCTGGGCATTCCAGAATTGCTGGGGAGAACCTAGAACCTTTTTCGATTTCATTCCCATGTATGCATTAATGTAGGGTTAATAATGCTATATAGCGTGTAATGCAGTACATAAATTTCACCTTCACGGCATAATTACTGTATTTGAAAATGTGTGTATCAGAGCATGCAGTCCACACTATTCGATAAGGACGGAACTCCTAAATGAGAGCAAATTGTTTACGGGATTCAAAACCATGAATTTTAGCATCTAGCAGACCTTCGAAGTACAAACTTGTGGTGAGAACACGTAAGTTACAAATGAATAGAATAAGTTGTTCTTCGCGAAAAGCGACATGAGTGTAAAGCCAGTATCACCAGGATGGCTCATTACTTTATAAATTCTATGAATACTTACACATAGAAGGTAGGAGTTGTGATGAAATATTCACTTGTGGCTGAACGCATTTGTGCAAGAGTGATTAGTTCCACCCTGCCCGACTTCAAACTTATCATTTAAGGAAGTTATTTCATTCATAGCTAGATAGCTGTGACGGTTACAGGGATAGAGTACGGGAATATTGAAGGTTACTGAGGGATATACTATTTAGAACATAACACAGCAATTTATCTTCCTTCCTGATCTCCTTGGACAAGCAAGTTCCAGTTCAATTTCACTTGATTTCTTGTTGCATTGTACTATGTGAGACGCTGCGAGTATATATACAACATGAACTGTACAATTAGCTAAGTATTCCAACAACCTACACTCCGTACTACTATTCCAATCTGCCGGGCTGAGTGGCTCAGACGGTTAAGGCGCTGGCCTTCTGACCCCACCGTGGCAGGTTCCATCCTGGCTCAGTCCGGTGGTATTTGAAGGTGCTCAAATATGCCAGCCTCGTGTCGGTAGATTTACTGGCACGTAAAAGAACTCCCGCGGGACTAAATTCCGGCACCTCGGCGTCTCCGAAGACCGAAAAAGTAGTTAGTGGGACGTAAAGCAAATAACATTATTATTATTACTATTCCAATCTTATGTTTTACATGCCGTGTAACAACAGTTGGCTTGCAATGAATTCATCTCCCTTTCTTTCTTTCTTTCTTTCTTTCTTTTCCTGCGCTGCCACAAGTTTATAATTTGTGAGCACTCTTCTTTACAATATTTTTTACGTGATTTCACTTTCATGTGGTGTGATTTCAGAAGATGAAGATATCAACTTGACTGAATGATACATGGGTGTGCTGTGTTTAATTACGTTTTGTTTCAACTTTCACACATTACCTTGTAGTTTACATGTATATTATGTTCCACTAACTGAATTTTACATTTACATTCTCTCTGCAAGAAATTTGACACTAGAAAACATGTTTCTAATCCAACCAGACTTCCAAATGAAGACACGTGTATTCATTTGGCTGAGTGCAGGCTCCTAACTGTAACACACGTATATCCCTCTTGCCCCTTCTTTTCTTAGTGGCTTCTTACGCAGGAGTGTTTATCTTTGAACTCAGCTACTTCCCATCATCGTGCTGGACAAAGCCCCGTTATCAAATTAGAAAAAAGAACAATTCATAACTCTAAATTAGAAAGCTCCATTGCTATTCACGTATAACGAGGGTCGTTTCCCCTTTTATAATTTATCGGGCTATTTGGACGGAACAATAGAGAATATAATTAACGTCTAGTATACGTAATATTTTTATAACGTGTTGGCAGACCTGTAACACGCTCGGGGTCTCCCCGCGGCATAGCGGGGTTTTCCCTCTTTAATACTTGACGTGCATCCGGCTGACTCCGGCCGGGCATCCGCTTCAATATTCCATCATGCACTTGGGACTCGCATCAACTGACCCGGAAATTGGTTGTCCCGGAAGCCTGAGGGGTTAGAGAGGGAGAGGGGGTTAGCTGAGCGCCGACGCGCCCATTGCCCTCGCCCGCCAGCCTCGTCAGGCTCTCCCGGCTTTGCTAGGAGATTGATCACACAGACCTCGGGTGACGTCATAATCCGTTGGGCAACACTTGCTCATCAATTGCTGCTAATTATATCTTCTTGCTCTAAGGGAACAGGTTATTATTATTATTATTATTATTATTATTATTATTATTATTATTATTATTATTATTATTATTATTATTATTATTATTATTATTATTATTATTGAAGAGACACCACACGCCCACACCATACACGACAATGGACTTCATGATGGTAAAAAATACGGAGAAAGTACTACAAAGAATACAGATTTTAGCACTGGGAATTTCAGCTCATGACTGCCTTAAAGACTCGAAATACTAAACCAAGGACTGTCACATTCAGATATCCCCCTAAAGTTGACTCTAGGTTATTTACTGAATGTGCACTAGATGTTCCATGGCACCATTTGTTGACAGTTGATGACATTAACATTAAACAACTTTAACCGCGCTCTATGACCAACATCCCCGCTGAAAATATTACGGGCAACACGAACCCCAGCACCGTGGCTAAATCGGAGCTTAGATAACGAATGGCAAGACGGGATGCCGCAAATAGGAAGGTTAAGCGACAGCCGACACAAGACAAACGCATTTAAACGGCTACGAAATAACACATGGCAAACGGTACGTTAAGCTTGTATGAGACATGCACATACCCTGTTAAAACAGAATACTAGACCTGCTAAGGTTTGGAAAGAACTAAGAAAGTTTGGGATAGGTAAACAAAACGCGATCATCCTACTGACGTACCCCTGGACTCACTCAATAAACATTTCACCACTTTTGGACCTACGAATTACAGAGAGGAAATATGGGCAGCAACTACAACCTGAAGACGTAACTGACTACCGACCAGTGAGTATATAATTGGCGCTTTCAAAAGCTCTATTACACACTGTACACCAGAAAGTTTCCAACTGTGTAGAAATACACGATATTTTTGACGAATACCAGTCGGGTTTTCGACGCAACCATAGCCCTAGTACCGCACTACTTGAGGTTACAGACGATATTCTTAATGCGGTGGACAAAACACAAGTCACAATCCTAGCTCTTCTTGACTTCTCTAACCAAATGAGTTGGCCATGCGGTTAAGGGCACGCAGAAGTGAGCTTGCATTTGGGAGATAGACGGTTTAAACCCCACTGTCGGCAGCACTGAAGACGGTTTTCCGTTGGTTCCAATTTACCCACCAGGCAAACTTAATTAAGGCCACGACCGCTTCCTTCCCATTCCTAGCCCCTTTGTACTCCATCGTCGCTGTAAGACCTACCTGTGTCGGCGCGATGTAAAGCAACTTGTAGAAAGTTCGCCTCCATGACTAATTGCTTAACGTGCTAACCATTGGTCTAAGGGTTCACGGGTGCTATTCCCGGTCGGGTCGGCAATTTTAACATTAATTGGTTAATCCCGATGGCTCGAGGGCTGGGTGTGTATGTGTGTGACGTCTTCATCACAGGAACCATCATAGGTAGGGCCCTATCCTCTTGGACGCGCACGTCGCCTATACGGCGTCAACTCGATAAACCTGTAACAGGCCTCTTCGAAAGCCGCACGCCATTATTATTGACTTATACAAAATCAATGGGGTAGGCAGACGGATATGCAATAGCACCTTCTGGCTCTGTGGAGAAAAGCAACGGTAAACTACCTCTCTCCCCGTTTCTTTAGTATGCATCTTCAGTTACGCCTAAGTTATTTTTCGCGGCTAATTTTCAGCTTTTTGGGGATCCAAACAGCCTTCGAGCTGAGGACACACGTACGAATGTGTATCATTATTATATGCAATTTTCAAGTATTTGAGGCATCCTGGTGCAGTGATCTACTTACTTGACACTGAACCCAAGTGTACTGAGTTCGAATTCTGGTACCGAGCTCGATAGCTGCAGTCGCTTAAGTGCGGCCAGTATCCAGTATTCTGGAGATAGTAGGTTCAAACCCCACTGTTGGCAGCCCTGAAAATGGTCTTCCGTGGTTTCCCATTTTTACACCAGGCAAATGCTGGGGCTGTACCTTAATTAAGGCCACGGCTGCTTCCTTCCCACTCCCAGCCCTTCCCTGTCCCATCGTCGCCATAAGACCTATCTGTGTCTGTGCTACGTAAAGAAACTAGCAAAAAAAAAAGAACAAAAAACAACACCAAAACAACGAATTCTGGTGATATTGGGTGTAATGATGTAAATGACCTGCAGGTGGTAACACCAGAGACATCCGACCTTAAACTTCTGGCAAGGTCCTAGATTGATCCTGGGTGGTCCATGAATCTCACTTAGAACGTGGGAAGGTGGTAACGGTAGGGCATTTAGAAATATGAACAGGGTCCGTTACGGTCCTAAAGTTAAACGCGGAGTTCAACACCTGTCGCCCCATGTAGAATTTGCGCTGGACAAATTGAAGCTTAAACAGGGATTTCGAGCTTCCTTAGCGACTATGCATAATCATTCATACTGTTGTTGAGCCCGTGAAGACCGCTATATGACAATATTTTCGGAGAAATAATGACACGCAGCACATACGTTATGAAGAGCGAGAATTCCTTGACCTTACTCGCACAGTATTGTACCTTAGACGACATAACCTCACCGGCCAAAGTTCTAAGCTAAAATAATTCATATAGCCGTTTTTGCAGGGGCAGCGACGATGTATATTGCCCATCTTTACACACCTTTTCTACTAGCCACTCCCCTGCTGTTTCTGCTAAAGCATCCCTGTATTCCACCATTCTGTAACATTTTACTGACTATTGTTTGGAACTTTTCACTTATCATATCCATGTAGCTCTGTCTAATTTCCTCACCCTGGAGATTTTTTTATCCTCATTGGTCTGCAACCAGATTTCACTATCCTTGTTCTAAGCTTAGAGATATATACTTTGTTCACTACACATCAGATAGCGGTCTGTATCATCGAAAATTCCCCGGATTACCCAGATATTTCTAACAGAGTTCTGACAGAATTCAAAGCCGGTTACGATATAATCTTTCATTGAACTGGTGCTCCTACCCTCCCATGTGTAGTGGTTAATATCTTAACGCTCGAAAAATGTATTCGTAACGGCTAATCCCATACTAGCACATAAGCTCAGTGAACGCTTCTCATTCCTACTGTTTCCATATCTTCCCCACATTTACTCATCACCTTCTTATATCCTTCACTTCTATTTCCAAATCTCGCAATGAAATCGCCCATTAGCACAACCCTATTTGTATATTTGCTGTTAACCCTCACTACGATGCCACTCAGTGCTTCATGAAACTTGTCAACATCATCCTCATCTGCAACTTCACATGGTGAATAGACTGAGCCTGTAACTTCACATGGTGAATAGGCTGAGACTTCATCTTGATCTGCAGCTTCACATGGTAAATAGAAAGAGACAGTTCTCGCCCTACTTCCTCGAAATGCTTAATCTACCCACTTCATTTACTCATTTACAGAAACTATGTTGCGTGCGCCGGCCTCGTGGTGTAGGGGAGCATGTTGCCTCTTATCCGAAGGCCCCGGATTCGATTCCCGGCCAAACCAGGGTTTTTTACCTGGATCTGATGGCTGGTTCGATGTCCACTCGGCCTACGTGATTAGAATTGAGGAGCTATCTGACGGTGAGATAGCGGCCCCGGTCTAGAGAGCCAAGAATAAAGGCCGAGAAGACTCGACGTGCTGACCACACGACACCTCGTAATCTGCAAGCCTTCGGGCTGAACAGCGGTCGCTTGGTAGATCAAGTGGCCCTTCAGGGCTCTAGTGCCATGGGAGGGGGGTGTTATGTTGCGTGCAGTAGTACCGCTGAAGAAAAATCCTACCCCACACAATGCCCTTTCCTTTCAAACACCTTGTAGAACAGTTTGTAATCTCCTGTAACACATCTAGACGCATCCTCACTGCTGTCTCAGCCGGTTCTACTACACTTTCTTTCTTCTACAAGCCCAAGTATTATTGATAGCTCCCCATCAAATTCCATTTCATACGCCAAGTTGTTTCTAAGGATTCCCTCACCTTTCAAGTGGAAGTGGTACTTAGTTACTTCCAAAGGTCCAGGCTCGATTAAGACGTTCTGAGAGTGATCGGTAAAAATTCTGAGAAGCAGGATGCTACCCAATTTGCACATAGTAGTCCGCAGAGATGAGTTATTTATAAGATTCAACCTATTAAATACTAATTACGTGTTGTATAGATGTTATTTACAACATTTTCTTAACATGGGACCGGTTTCGACATTTAAATGTCGTCATCAGCCATAAACAAGTCACAAACAAAGGAGCAAGGATATAATAATAACATTGGTGTAGTGACACATTGAAATGTGTAAATTTCAAGATTACTACTTACCTGCTGAGTTATAGGGAAAATAATATAGCGAATGTGGCATAATTTGAAGTTTTCTTAATCTTAGAATGTACATATTTCAATGTGTCACTAAAAAAAAAACCGAACCCCATGGCACTACAGCCCTTGAAGGGCCTTGGCCTACCAAGCGACCGCTGCTCAGCCCAAAGGCCTGCAGATTACGAGGTGTCGTGTGTCAAATGTGTCACTACACCAATTTTAATTATTATGTTCTTGCTCATTTGTTTGTGATTTGTTTATGGCTGAGGATGATATTTAAATGTCGAAACCGGCCCCATGTTAAATAAATCTTGTAAATAACATCTATACAACATGTAATTCTTATTGAATAGGTTGAACCTTATAAATAACGCATCTCTGTGATCTCAGTTCAGTACGGAAACAACAATGAAGCTTATATCTTTGAACATAGTAGTCCATGCGAGAATCTCTCCTCTAACGGGTTAGGGACAACGGTGGCTGGTATAGTCCTAGCTGCCTGGGAAAACGGTGGGTCGCAACTTAGAATAAGTCCGAGATGCCCACTAAAATTCCAAAGCAAATGATATCCCGAATCACAAGTCCACTTGCTAGGCAACTCAGCCTTTGCCCATGGTTCACAAACTAGAGAGTGACTGTAGTTATGTTAGGTCCGACTCATTGACTGAATGATCAGCGTTGAAGTCTTCGTTTCAGAGGGTCCCGGGTTCGATTCTCGGCCGGGTCGGCGATTTTAATCGCCTCTGATTAATTCTTCTGGCCGGAATCTGGGTGTTTGTGTTTGTCCCAACACTTTCCTCTTCATATTCAGACAACACACTGCACTACCAACCACCACAGAAACACGCAATAGTGATTACATCCCTCCATATAGGCTTGGCGTCAGGAAGGGCATCCTGCCGTAGAACTAGGCCGAATCCACATGTGCTATACAGTTCGCACCCGCGTCCCCACAGGTGTGCTAAAAGCGGTGGAAAAGAAGAAGAATGACAATTTATGATAGCTTAAGTCAATAACAAAAAAACCATCTTTCTGAAAACTTCATTTTCCCAAATTTTTGTCAAATTTCTGTCATCTGTTTCATTAATGTCATTTTTTATTTGATGTCTCACGTCTATTGAATTCAACATTATATTTTTTATAAAAATCCTTGTTGCCCACTTCTTGAATATTATTTCAGGTAATAATTAGGTTTCCTTGTGCCACTCGCCGATTTATGTCAACAAGGTACTGAAGAACTCGGAACCCCTGAGACTAGAAGAATCTACATTTATCAGAGCCAAAGGCAGATGTTGAAAATCGCAGAGAAAGGGTGAAATATTTGGTAGCTAATTGAATATATGCATGTAGTGTAAAGTAACGAATATTTCACTTTTTCCCCAATATAGTTAAACTATAGCTACAAGGAAAATATTCTAATGTCGACAACTTGAACTGTAATCCAAGGAGAGTCGATGTAAGTGTAACAGAAGACACTGATGAGGAGGGCAGATTTATAAATTCACATTAGGACAGTATTTTGCTCCCCTGAGCAGTAGAGAATTTCACACTCCTTAATTTAATATTGCGTTGATTATGTACACACACGTACATATAAATCCCTGGCATTGGCAGAAATTTTATATGGAGAAAGTATGTATCTCTGCTAATGGAGAGAGCTTCAGAGTCAGTGAATATTAAATCGCCAGTCATCATTTGACCACCTCTAGAGGGTTTAGTATGGTACTCTCATCTGGTTGGCTGGAGGTTTATTTTAGATTTTGACATGAGCTAAGCTCTTCTTCAATTTTAGGCGGTGCAAATAGATCACGTCTACGCCCTGCACAATCCTATCCCCTAGTGATTAACATAAACACACCAATTAGCTCGAATAGAATAAGAACTATTTAAAAACTGTGAACTTTGAATGACTGTGTGTCTTTCAAGTGAAGGCAATTAGATTAATACTGAGCAAAGTAGGGATGCTATCATCTTGAATACTAGCCTTTCGTAGGGGTTAAATAGTGTCTGTCTATCAACTATCAACTTGAATATATATTCTTTGTCCGGGTTGGACTGTGTCTATCAACTATCAACTTGAATACATATTCTTTGTCCGGGTTGGACTGTGTCTATCAACTATCAACTTGAATAACTATTTTTCTTCCGGGATGGATTGTGCCTACCTACTGCCAACTTGAGTACACATTCTTCGCCCGGATTGGACGTTGTCTATAAACTGACAACATGACGTCATACACGTCATACGGGTCGAACTGTATCTTGACTTAAGTACATTAATTACACGTTGTCGACGTGGCATTTCGAATGGACTGTATTTTAGTGTCGATTGTCACGCCGGATGAAGTATCATCAACTCTGTTGGACTTTGGCCACCATAATGCATACTACAGTTCGAAATTAAATCATGTAGTTGTAGTATTATTTTCATTCTTACTTCTTAAGAAGGTATTGGGTCACCGTCGTCAAGTCAAATGTCCTGTGGTCTTAGTGCTTTTAAATAATATGATTTTGGTATCAGAACTGAAGCATGTATTTTGGTTTATTTGGAGGCAGAGTTGTGAAGAAAGAGAGCGTGACATCTACCATACCGCTTTTGTCCAGGAGATGAGGTGGGTAACTATGAAAGAACATTTCTATCATAGCGTAGAACATAATTCTAATTTACTTCTCTCCATACAATAGTCTGGTCAGTCTTTTTTTAAAATGAAAATGAATCCCATTTATGACAACTTAACACAAGCAAGCTTGCAAAATTTTACCTACAAATATACACTGGAAGTTTCAGAGAAAATAATATAAGGACTGCTCCTCTTCCGGTCAAAGCGGAGCCTGAATTCTCGGGAAACGCTTGAACATTGCAGGAGAGGGGATGGACGAGTATGGCTAGAATAAAGCTCACGTGTACGTGTCACAGGCCATTCAAGTGGCCGTATGTAATTATCGTCATCTGGTCTGCTCCTGCCAGGTATTGGGTTTATATTAAGTAATTAGGCAGAATGTACTGTATAATGCTTACTCCCAAATTTCACCAGAATGAACCGGAAGAATATCGTCTCAGTTTACTGAGCAACTACATTACTTCAATGTTGCTCCAACTGCTCACTCAGAGCAGTAGTCGTAAAGCTAAAAATAACGCGAGAATAATGGCAACCTGGATGCTCAATTTTCATAGAAGAATCGGAATGACTTTCAATAGGAATAGCACTAGGCGCAGGAAGTGCATGGAGGTTTTATGCCGTGGCCAAGTCGAAAATAAGCCTGAGAGTTTTTCGTACTCCACACAGAAACCTTTTGTTCTTTGGAGGTGAATTATCAAGAATTTTGCAATAAGTAGTCCATGAGGCTTTTCCAAGCAAGCTAAAAGTATTTTACGAGGCTATGGGACCTCCAGTTTTACGTGAAATATGAATCACGGGGACTTGACTCCTCAATTCAAAATTCCCACATTTATTGAACGGGATTTGTAGTGCGGTGAACTAGGTAAGAAGCCAGTGATTATTCCGCTCAGTTATCAAGTTCCCGCATTCCGTTTACTTCATGTACACCAGGCGGCCCGTGAGCGCCATACTTTCTGCTTACAGAGGTCCCCCATTCACTAGTGATATATGGGATGCCTAATCACTTGTTCTCGAAGGAGCGACAACGTACCGTATTTTGGATGTTGTGAAACAAATTGCAGTCATTTTATTTCACACGTTCTACAACAAACTGCATTTATAAATGCACCAAAGATGCAGAAAATAAAATTGAATAAGTTATTAATTTATACACGTTCAATCATTGCACTCTATAAAAGAGTTGTTTGTATGAAACAGAAACTAATACGTATTAACATAGCTTCAAAACCTCAGAAAATTAAAATGTCCCACTTGGATCTACCAGAACGTTTTCTTCCACTTATACTCTTAATAGATACGCTCAAACACATGTCCCTTATGGTGCAGGCAATGCTGAATACCCCTCGCAATGTTTGCATGGACACGTCTAAACATTTCAGTTGTCACTGCAGCACAGGCTTTACGAATTCGTTGTTGTAATTGTTCAGCATTTTCTGGCTCAGTTTCGTACACTTTAGATTTGATATATCCCCACAAAAGAAATCACAGAGGGTGAGATCAGGCGATCGTGTTGGCCACTGCAGGGGTCCACCACGACCTATCCACCGTTCAGGATATCGTGCAAGAAGATGTTCCCTACCGGCTCGAAAGTAGTGAGGTGGTGCACCATCATGCTGGAACCAATGTTGCAGTGTTGTCTGCAGTGGAATATATTCTAGAAAGTTTTATAGAGACAATTTGGTCTCTAAAAGTTCTAGATAACCCTACCGGCGAACCTATATGAGTTATAACAGGCCCAACAATGTAGGCCAACTGTAGTATCCCGGAATACCGCATCACATATTAAACCCCACTGGAATTGCATATGCTGTGCTAGAACCCAGCGGGGGTTTGCTGGAGCCGTATAGTGCAGATTTTGAGTGTTGACGATGGAACCATTCGAAAGGTATCATCATCGCTCCACAGGATATTCGTGATAAAATGTGGATCTTGCTGTATGCCGCGGCCATTCTTCGGCAATTTTAAGTTACCCTGTGATCAAAATTATCTCCTTAAAGTTGATGATGTTGATACGCCTTGTATTGGTGCCATTTTCGGAATCCATTGTATTGACGTTCGGCATACTCCTAGCTCATCCGCAGCTCGGTTTTGAATTAAATAACATTAAACACGTGCATGTTGTAACAATGATGGTTTGTGTATTATTATTATTATTATTATTATTATTATTATTATTATTATTATTATTATTATTATTATTATTATTACTGTTTCATCATCACAGTAAGGCAAAGTTCAATTTCCGTGAAGAGAATTGCGTTCAAATTATTTCACTACATTCTGCACGTCAGCAATGTTGCAGACGATTCTGCATCAGCTCTTACGCGCCTTGAACTATTCTTAATTGCAGTTCTGTTCGGCGAAATACTTGCATATAAGGCAGCCTTCTGTTTGGAAACACCTGTGCATCCTGTCTGAGAGCTTTGCGTGCTTTCCGGTGAGATTCTCCATAGATCAGAATGATGTCTGTGTATTCGTCGTTGCTGAACGCACTAGCCATTGTCGATATGTAGACAGCAAATGTAGTGCAGCTGTACCATACACCAGCCTAGTACTATGCAGACGAAAATGAGGTTTACTAATGCAAGGGGTTGCATTGGAGGGGTAGTCCTGAGGAAAATGCTGCGAGCGACCGTCTGGCTGTTAACTCTCCTTATTCTGATGTAACATGCCAGCTGGCAGTAGTGCCCCTGTGAAAATCAGTTATTAGGCATCCCATTCATCACTGTTGCATGCGGGATATTTGTAAGCAGAAGGTACGGTGCTCGCGGACCGTCTGGTGTATATATTTCTTACCCGACGCTGACGAATTTGTTTTTGGAAAATAGCGACATTTGTCGGCCAGCGTAATGTTATTTTTGATTAGTTTTATATGTTTACGATACTGCACATTGTAAATTAGAAAATACCTGGATGGATAAGTTAAAGGTAACAGACAGGCAAGTAGCGAGAATGATGGCTGGTACAAGCCTGTGGGAACAATGGCAGGAGGGTACTTGGAATGAGGATATGAAAGTTAGGAATAAACTCCTTGGATGAAGCAGTACTCAAAAAATGGCTTTTGTGGTGGGGTCATGTGAAACAAATCTAGGGGGACAGGTTACCTCGGAGAATAATGGTCTCGGTCATGGAGGGCAAGAGAAGTGGAGGGGACCATGTCGACGATTTTTAGACTCAGTTTCTAATGATTTAAAAATAATAGGAATGAACCAAACAAGGCCACAGAGTTAATTTAAAGTAGTGGATTATGGGGGGTTCAGTAAATTCACTGAGACTTACAGACTAAAGACCTAAAGGCATTTACATTTTTTTTTTACAATTTGCTTTACGTCGCACTGACACAGGTAGGTCTTAAGGCGCCGATGGGAATGGAAAGGGCTACAAGTAGCATGGAATATACTGTGGTCTTGATTAAGGTACAGTCCAGCACTTGCCTGCAGTGAAAATAGGAAACTACGGGAAACCATGTTCAGGGCTGCCGACAGTGGGGTTCGAACCCACTATCTGCAGAATGCAGGCTGACAGCTACGTGACCCGAGCTGCGCAGCCACTTGTTTTTAAAATCCGAATCCAGTAAATGAAAAGTTCTGGAACAAGTTGTGGAAATATATGCGTTCATTCACCAATCATTAGAAGGATATTTGCAATTTATTCAAAGTCAGTTCGTTACCGTCCATACTTTCTTGCACCAGTCTATATATTCATATGTTATATTCGGGTATATTTTTATAACTTTCCCTTTAGTTGTGTAATATAAATAGCTTCCATAAACAAAGTGATGCATGCCTCTTAACTAAAGATAATAGTAGTCCTATCCTCAGAATAGATATTGAACCATTGACCTTTGAGTCTTGATGAGCCAGATTCCTACATTTATTACACGAGCACCAATTAATTCCAGCGCGCCAGGTCATGAGGGGCTGTAGTTGTGATTTTTATTTCTGACCAGAGGTGACATATGCAGAGCAGGTGGGATATTACCTTTGTCACGCAACAGAAATTACGTCACCCACACGTGTAGAATGTGCAGGAATACAAACTGTTTGGCGCGGAACTATATTAGCTGAAATTCCGTTTCAAGGGAATTGGCGATGAAGCCGCCATTGTAAACGTCAGGTGGTCGTAAATGAAACAATTTGGTTGTTAGTGATAAGGACATTAGGCCACTAAATAGCCCAAGAAGGAAAATTACCGAAAGGATGCTCCTGTTTGTTCAAACTTTGTTACACCGACCAAGATATAGTGACTAGCTTATGGGTTAATGTAAAGACTCAAATTTGTTGAGAGGAACCCTTAATGCTTATCATCAGCATCGCTACCAAGCTAAAATGTGTGTTATTTTAGAATCAGCCATAATTACATTTTCTGTGAGGTAAAACTGTGTCAGTAAAATTTTGGCGGTAAATGCAAATAGCATGGGAGTGGGAGAAACATGTATAAAACCACGCCGCGCCATTTGCGAGTGCCCATTGTGTCCAGTGAATTTGGGGCGACTCCACGCATTTCAGAATAGCATTGCAAACCAGTGTTGGGAAGACAAAGTCACAAAAGGGAAGATAGGTTTGGCCGAAGGTGGCTGTAACATCATCTCCAAGTGGAAATAGGTTAAAAAGTAAATCGACGATATTCCAAAATGTGGAATCATTATTCAGATTCAGGTTCAGGCAAAATACGGTCATTTTAATGCCCAAATGCTGCAGTTGAATTAGAAAATATCATTGTTGTACTATAAAGTATTGCGTATGCGGATCGGTGGTTAGACAAACGTGTTTGCTCCGTGCAAGGAAGAAACGTGTGAAGGCCGTTTATATTTTTTATATGTCATTATTTTCAGATGCAATATAAAATAATCAATATAAAACATTACACACAGGTTACGAATCCTGATGAAAGGAAAAGTGTATTTTGTAAGGACACTTCCTGTTGGGATGTCTAGATAAGAGATTGAGAGAGGCTGGTCTGCCTGTAACGAAGCAGGGCCACGTACGACTTCCAGGTATGTAAGCTACCCTTTGCAACATTTTTTGTTTATTTCATTATGTGGCCATTTTATTTGTGCATCGGTGACACTCTTTGGTCACCCTTTATTTTGTGCAAATGTCAGAAGTATACGACGAAAGGTCATTTTATGTTTCCTGGAAAATCGGCAGAGCCGCGAATCTAGCGTGTGAAATGTTGTAGAATAGTAGAGCTAATGGTTGTAAAAGTAATGTGTAGAGCTGGGTATCATATCCGTACGTTTATTCCTATATTTGTTGTTTGCCCAAGTTAAGATATAAATTTATCACGAAGTTTTGTTCAGTGAGAAGCTGCAATTCCCGTAAATGTAATCCGTGGTTTACTACTTAAAGCGATCGTATAATAATGATGGAACGTAAGCTGTTTGGGAGCGCGCGCCGTATGTAGTCGGAGCTGTAGAGTTTGTCAAGGAATGTACGAGGTGAAACTGGCGTGTGATTTGTGGAAGGAAAGTGTTAATCCAAATGTTTTAAAAATTATGTATAGAATTGGTGAGGAGAAAATTAACGGTAACATTTTGTAAGTAAAGTTGTGAGTTTCGGTTTGAAAATATTTTATGGTCAGACTCAGATATGGGATACGGGATGTTTAGTTTGTCAAAGATTGTTTATGTAACAGCATAGTGGAGCGCGTAAGAGCGATATTCCTTATTATTTTCATGTGGGGAATTTGAGGTGACAAGTGGTTCAAGTCTTGCAGAGTTAGGAGGAAATGTGGCGCAGGTGGTTGAAATCCTGTAGTGTTGAAGTGATATTTGTTGCCGGTATTTTTCATTGTAGGGAACCCGAAGATTTATTTGTGTAATTTAATGGTATGGGAATAGGGTCATCATAATTAGGATCCTACGTGAAACCGTAGGACGTGGTGGCTAGGAACATTTCAAGTGACGTTTTAAATAAAATCTTTTCACATATTCTGCATTGGTTAACTATTGTCTTTCACATGAGTTGCCGACGAGGTAAGATTTCATTTTGATACAGTTAGAGGAGATAACGTGTTAGCTTTCATAGAGGTAACCAGATGGGTCTTCCTTCCAGGTAGAGTGACCAACTGTTTACGCGAGCGAGCCAGCTCGTTTGTCGGAAAGGAATTGTAACTGAGATTTGTCATGTATAATAAATGTTTGGATGTAGATTTCATTACTTAATAAAGAGAATCGTTTGGTAGAGAATTTTAGATTCATTATAGGTGCGACGGAAATGATATGATGTTGTGTTACGTTGTAAATAACCATTCTGAGGGGTGTCAACATTTGATAACCTGTAGTAATGTTGCTTAGTGTTGTTGAGGATTGTCCAAGGCCCTGCGATTATTTTATTTGAATGTCACGATAGCTTGTCAATCCAGTTGATGAGATGTTGTTTTGGTCTCCAAGGCACAATTGTAGGTTCGTGTGCTATGAGGTCATGCCTGTGGAGCACATAGTTATGCAGTAGTCCATTCACCCTAGAGTTTGGGTGAGGTGCATTACGGCACTTGAGTCTCATCAACATGAAATCATATCGGAAGGAGTCACCGGAATTAGTCCAAGGGATAACCGTAGACGTTATAAGAGATTGACATGGGTTGTTTTATTTTGCGTTGGGTGTAATTTATGCAAAATATAGGATTTATGTTTAGGATTATCAGAACTATTTTCTCAATAATTACTAGTGTTATAACGTAAAATTGTTGAGTGAATTAATGAAATAAACAAATGGTATCGGTGATTATGATCATGTCTTTCGTATTACATTTGCAAAACAAGAAAGCTGTGAGAATAAACATAGATAAATATTTTCTTTTAAAGGAATGTTTCTGGTAAACATGTCCAAGTAATAACGTAAACTTAATTGAAACAGGGAGTTTAAAGAAACCACTTCGTCCCGGATAATAAATTCGTTGTTAATCAGGATTATGAGATTACTTCATTTATTAATTTATTCAATTCAGTGAAACCGTATTTTGAGAAATGAATATGTATTCTGGAAATCATAGTTTTAATTTCTGGGAAAATTGAACCTATTAACGTAACGATTAAGGGGATATGTTCGATAGCAAAGAACTTTACTGCCACAAGTGTAGTGGGCGTTTGCTGTCGTTGTTTCTCTGAGATTTATTTGGTTGAGCACAGGATGTGTTGGGATTTACTAAAACGGAAACCTTGGTTATCAACTACTTTAACTTAATTGTGTTCAGCCTTCAGCCTAGAAATTCAGATGGTCATGTGGTCATCAAACTCAGTGACTTAGATTAGGATTATCTGCCATTATAGCATCATTCTTCGTGTCTTTAACGAAAATCACATGACATAGTTGCAGGTCACATCGATTCAATTAAGGGTCCATGCCGTACAATAACCGTGTGACACATACTCATTGGACAGCCTTAATTATACCAAGATTCCAGAGCTCGTGTTACGGGGCTGGATTATCATGAATCATTATGGTGATACATACAGTCACAATGTAAACCGATCTCAGGGATCTCCAGACTTTCTTTATTTTATTAAATTAAAATGGTGGTTTCTAGTAAGGATGCCCCTCAGGCAATTAAGTTAAGGTCCCCAATGCCAGCGTCTCTAATCATAGTTGTTACTATTCGTTTGTTTCTAAACGGAGATATTTTTGGGTTCGCTGATCAGCTGTTGTGAAATTTACAAGTTTTCAGATGTCTTTTCAAATGGCCAATAAACCAACACTTTTAAATCGAGTTCACTCATTGTGGACATTAGTTTTAAATTACTGAAACCCACCTTTTACTTAAGAACCCGTAACCGACCCAAGAGAAAGATCTCATGATGGTTGCTGATAGGTAAGGAAGGAGGTATCCTTCGAAGGGCCTCAAAGGTTTTAATATTAAGGTATTAAAGGAAATTGATACGTCAGATATCTCTATTAAGCATGGTAAGTTAACTCGTGTCCTCATCCCAAGGTCGTACAGTTCTTTATAGGCACACCTTCATTGGAGGTGATTTGCAAATACAATTTTAAAGACACACCAGAAATCCCGCTATCCTTAAATCTCTGGCAGCACTGGGATTTGAACCCAAGTTTCCGACAATGCCTGCTAATCGTGCTAACCGCTAAACTACAGAAACAGATGGCATTAAGTATGATCAACAGTGACGCAAAACTACAACATTGCTCTTGAGGATTACCGTGTAGTGAACTGCAAGGTTCAGGGTCTCCTGCTGATGTCATATTACTGGAACAAAGTTCATAATGTTATACTGTACCATTATACTTAACCGCGAGAATGGGTATTTAACGCAGTAAAAATTTTTGCAGTAGGACGCCGCTTGTGAGGGCGTGATGCTTTATAGAGCGCGGGAATCGAGAAGATGATTTCCCGAGGCAAGGCGTGGTCATGTGTGACAAAGAAAGAATATGTGAGGAAGAGAGAAAGAGAGATGGGATTCTGTCTGGGGGAGAGACCTGCCATCTTAACAGAGATTTTTAGCGGGAGCAGACAGGCCCACCACATTACGGAAATTGAGTCGTAATTCCCGTAATTGAAGGTTTCTCAGGAAAATAAAAAGATGGAAATGATGGCCAGAATTTTACGCAGCTATGGATGCCTCTAGGTTTATTAACATAGAATGAGATCAATAAATATGTACCAAGCAGAACCACCGTGGGAAGCTCTGTAGTGGCCACATTCCAGACTCAAGTTGCTTCTCGGGACTTCCCCTGGCGTCCTTTGGTGTGTTGCCTCATATAAAAGCTGAGTGATATGGGGGGAGATCATCCAGTTGACGATCATATTGCTGCCAGCACGCGTCGCACGTCTGCCTAGATTGCGGCAGAAACCTTTTGTTCAGAACAAAGACAGTGTGTAATTATTACAGTGCGATAACATTGATCCAGTGGATAGGTGACTTACAGAGTTACAGGTGGTGGATTTATAGGTGGCGCGATGTTCAGATGCCTATCAATGAGATCGCGTGTGGTTAATTGTATCAGCAACAAAAGAACGCCGTACTTATAGACTCTGATAATAGCGGTAGGGGCGAAGCTCCCGAGGTGCCGAGGAAGTGTGGACAATAGGCTAAGGAGGTCTATATCTATCCTCTGATAGACTGTTGGATCCAAATTAAGCGGGCATAAAAACACAATAACCGAGTGGATAGTCTCTAGAGCAGAAAATAGTTTGTGGCACGGTGCACAAGTTAGCGAGTATGCAGTTATACGAGAATGGAGGACGAGGAGTGTGTATTGCAAAGTGTTAGCGCTGTGTGCTAGCTCAACCTAAATAAATGTCCAGAATGTTGCGTTGTGTTTAAAGTGAATATTTCATTGTAGTAAGAAGTCGAGATATTCCGAGGGAAGTGAGGGGCAAGAACTTCAGAACGTGGCTTCGAAGACGCTACCTTGAACGAGGCATCCCTCAAGAAGAAGACAGCACCATGGGCCAGCGAGGCAGGAAGACAGCACTCCAAGAATCGACCCTGGCTGAGACCTCTACCGTGATGGGCTAAATCATGCTAGCCTACCCGGAGGGAGAGAGGAGGAGATCAACAATGAGATAAGTGGACCATGAATTACTAGAAATATGGTAGAGTTGAGGTGTCACGCAGAGATAGTAGAATTAAACGTGTAAATATTAACATAGGATTTGATTGTGGCCCATCAGGTCGCGTATTAAGATTGTTTTGATATATCTAAGGGTAAGAGTAGTTAGATTTGTTTTCTTTTCATCTTTATGTAAAGCAGACAATGAGGTAATTTTTGTTATCGCGGCAAGAGGTAGTGTGCCTAGTGATACGTATTTGTTTGAGTACGATAGACCGGATATTTTCCTTTGGGTCGGTCGTTAAATACATTTTTGTAGGATTAGGATCACTAGGTGTAATTCCCATTATATTCCAAGGGAAGGGCAGACATATCTGCGTGATGTAAGGTATGCATGCTGATGGTATTTATTTAGTTAAGGGGCTCTATTTACGTGCCTTAGACGGGCGTAAACTATAGCGGAGGCGCAGGTTTTAACGCTATTCGACTCTGTGCTACTCTGCCAAACGTTGGGTTTGAACCTCTGAGCCCCAAGGTTACTGTTGACACGCCGCATATTGACGGTAATGGTTTGATGTGATAGTATGGTAGAACACTTTATGTGACTTAACTGCGACCCGTGTGGGTGGTTAAATGAAGTCAGGTGCGTATGTGAGATGTGTCTTTCCTCACTTATTTTGTGGCCATTTGCTGCTATGTGTAGAAGCTTGAATGTCCCTTTGTGAAAGAATGTAGGGTAAGACGTCTAGCGGTAGTTTGTTTACAAGTTTTTTTGATGTAGGGGGAGGCTCCAGACCTGACTGCAGGTCAATGTTCGCCTGCTCTGTATTGGGGTGAGCTCGGCCATTTTTAAATCGCTCTGGAGGTAGGTCATTCTCCTTTGGCAGAGAAGCCTTTTGCAAACACAGTGCGTCATTTATTTTAACCTTTTTACCTCCTGTTCCTTTCTTGTTTGATTTGCATTCTTAGGGTTGCGTATTTTACTAATGTGATCTTGGCACTATGCTACTGTTATGATTGCCCTGTTGACACAAAGTTCTGCCTGGTGGACGTGGGTTCACGTCCGTGTAAATTTGAAATTGAGGGCGCTAGAGTTGGTTATCTGAGATTATTTTTATTACTTATTGTGCTGCTAATTTTTTGTGTATATACATATCCCGGTATGGGAGGAAACTTTCATTATAGCGGTAATCTCTGCGGGTATCCTTGATTCTACCATCATATCATTTTATGTCGCAGGCATAGGGATGCGGTTTCCATGTGGGGAACACATCCGGTCTTTTCTTGGTTCACAGATCGACAAACTTCAGCACAACGTCATCATCCAGATGGTATTTTCTTTGTTTTCCTTTTAAATTGTAGATGTGAGCCTTTGGAGCACTTATTTGGGCACTCCAGGTGCAATCATTGTAAATAATTTGAGTTATGAATACAAACTTATGCTCAAAATTCTGATCACAGCGAAAGTGTTCCTCATTTCGTAGTTTAATGTAATTGTATGAGTTCCCCATGATCCTCGCGTCATAAGAACCCAACTATCGACCATTTTTGCCGACTGCAGCTGAGCTGGTGCCCGTAGGCAAGAACAGAAGAGCAGGTAGGTATCACCCTGCAGTATTAATGTGCCCTGTAGGGTATAATACTTTCTTGCTGATATTTTCTAAAATCTTAAAATATATAAAAATAATCTGGACTTTAATGGGTTAAACTGTTTTCTCTCAACAGTGACCACCCACGGGAGGAAATAAATGTTGGGTGGCAGGAAGATAAATTTATAAATTAAACGCAAGTTGAAACAAAATTACAATAGTAACTTTTAAAGTAAATGGGCCTCTGGTCATGTCCGCTCATTCGGAATTACAATTCCGATGGTAAGCATTATCTTACCCACTTCTGGGAAAATCAACAGAAATATATAATCTTCTTTATTCAAGAAATTAAGTTAAATATGGGTACACTATTCACTGGATGAAATCAAGTAACATGCCACTTGGGTGACTTGTGGCTTGATTTACAAAATATAAGCAGTGGATGAGACGAGTTCTGTTAATGTTATCGGGTTATTAAGGCTGTGACAGAAAGTCTCCTTTTCAATTCTTGAAGATAGAGTTCCAGTTGAATGGAGATTGACTTTCTGTTTGGTTGTCGTTGTTCCTCCACTTGGTGATCTCGTTGTTGTGAAGCATATTAATACGTTCAACACATGTAATTTATGGAACTTGTACACAAGTTGTAATTGGGCCTACTTGTACCCTTTATTATAATACAACATACAGTTTTTCAGGCTGTCGAAAACATTAGATATAATACTACAACATACCTGTACTTTTCGTATTTTCACTGAAAATCTGTAAGTTGGTATTTACCGCGTCGACACTGAAAAAGAATGACTTCCTTCTTAACAAACCCTTCAGTATAAGCACACAAGAAGTATTAATACATAAAAACTTAACTTTAAGTACTTCAGCGAACTTGAAAATTAGGTCAGAACTGGCCGGTTTCATTTCAAAAATACAGGTGGCATACTTGTTTAGGTTTCCCCACATAAAACACTCAGTTGTTACAGAACTCCACTCCTGTCAATTAACTATGAAGACATTCTTTAGTATGCTCTCATGGGGAATCATTATAGTGAATCATATCATTATATGCTTCAATTTATTTATAAGAACACTGTAGCATTATTTCATTTAGCGCGTCATGGAGTCGCGGGGAGTGAAGGAAGGAACCCTGGATGGCCGTGCTATAGGCAGTGAGAACGCCATAATTGCTCGGGAATCAACGAATTTCTCGAGTTGGAATTGAGCCACGGCCTTGATTGCAATCATATAGATCCCTACTATGCCGCCAAACCCAAGCGCAGTAACCTAGAGAGGGTGAGATTTAAACGAGGGGATGTACGGAACAATTGCCACAGGTTGGCAAACTTCTCTTTCCCAGGTCTGGAATAATCTGAATTTCAGTAATTTAATCCGCCACTACGCTAAATTCCACAGAACTGACACCACACATAACTAAGATCAGAATTATCAAATGCCAGGGGTCGATAATATTATTTACTTGTGCTGAATTGAGAGAGGTGCGTATTTAGAGCACTGGCCGTTGATATATAGATGGCTGTTACAAAGGAAGACGCTTTGATAGACGGGGGTTTCCATCGAGGCCAGCGTCCTCTTGAGGCCATTAAGTCTGCGGAAAGAAAGGAAGCGCTCTCACTTGATTTCTCACTTGTGTCTCAGTTCAGTTGAAAGTTACTTGACATTCGCTCATCGAGTCAGTCGCGCAATCAATGTCTCATTGCCTTATTAACCCGCTGTTCTGAAACGTCAAGTGCTGCGAGGCGGAATTCGCTAGCTTATTAGACATATTTATTTGTGAAACTGTTGTCAGACGAATGTACAATCGCCGTGAGTTAGCTCACAAGAGCTAGTGACAATATAGGATATTACAAGTATTTCTTTAATGCGAACACGGATTGTGTTAATAACGTGTGCGGGTCATGTAAGATATAACCGCTGTCAAAGACAGATTACAACCGGGATGGTTCCCGTTAATTAGTGCCGCACAGCACAGGCGAGACTCATGTCTGCGTGGAGGCTATAGTCAATAGTAGCCAAAAACAAAGGTTGTAGTCGTGTGTAAGATCACGCTAAGCGGTGAAGTAGATGTTCTGACGTAACTCCACAATTCCAGACACGACCGGATCAAGCAGACGACAACCATGATGTATCCAAGAGTCGAACAGAAGACCTTCATCTTTGTGCTCTGTGCCGTCATCATGGGCTAGGCACGCATGCTATAGTGGTCATGTGATTCGTCGCTAATGGATAGGTTGCTGCTAAGTTAAGTCCTTTTGTTCTACAAGCATGAGAAGTAACATTTGGTGCACTAGGTTAGGCCACTCTTAAGCAAGTGAATTATTTGTTAAATATAAGCCAGTGCAGCATCTTCTTTGCTCCGTTTAAGTAAAATTCATACGTTCAGGGCTATATGCATGTTAATGCTCCGAGCTAAGTGTTTTGTATAAATTAGACGAGAACAAGGGACAGAATAGGTTAGACATAGGCGTGTGTATTAGTTGTTTGTATTTTAATCCTGTATGAGTTGATTTTTGATAGAGTTGTTGGGCAGGTTCTTCATAATACTTAATGGGCTGAACGCCATCAGCGTCGCGATATTAAACGGATTAGACTAGAGGCAGCATATGTTGGGTTGTTACTATGCATGACGTATAAATTTTAGCTACAAGAGACGTAACGGAAGAGCTTTCAACGTCGAAAGTAGAATAGTGTGTTCAAATGTGGTGGCAGGCATATTCATGAGTGTAGCGGTCATCGAACCAAGGATCCTTTATATGTGAGGCTAGAATTGTCCTTCGATGTTTACGGGGCTGAGATGATAAGAGAAAGACAATGAATGCCATGGAGCCTTATTGGGAGCCCTAATTTACATGTATTGATAATCCAGACTGTTTGTATGGGAGAGAATTTGTAGGCTGTGAGCTATATTTGTCAGTGAGAATTTTGGGCCATTGTGTAGCACCAAGTTGGACGGTCAAGCCCCGACGAGATAATTGCTCCCCAGGTAGGAAGAAACCCCCGAATCAGCTGTTGGCTGAGGGCTGAGCATGGTGAGTGGAAGTCTTTACAACGGATACCGTTACTTCCGTGAAATGCCAACAACAAAACACCAGTTATTTAAATGTTTGTTGCTAACCAGCTGATCTCCCCTGTCATGAAGAGTTATGCTGAAATATTGTGTCTTTGGGACACATGTAATTTTCAGAGCCTGGATATGTGGGGCTCGAGCCCCGGCGCCTCTATCAACCTCAGTGCATATTCTGTGTGTGTTTTATTTTGAAGGTGTGATTTATATATATTTATCTTGTGCTGTTTATTGTTGTGTCCAGTGTATTTATTTTTGTGTTGTGATGTTGTCCTCTGGTGATTAACGGAGAGACATGGCCCGATGGCTAATTTTGGGGAAGTAAGATTCTGTCTATATCCCTGCTCATGGGTACGGACCCATATGATTAGAATATGTGTTGCATTGGTTGGGTAATTTAGACGCAGTCCTAGATAAGTGATTTATATATGTTTCCGAGTGATCGGAATATACGTATGTAAATTTATTTTACTATTTGCTTTACGTCGCACCGACGCAGATTGGTCTTATGGGATAGGAAAGGTCTAGTGATTTGAAGAAAGCGGCCGTGGCCTTAATTAAGGTACAGTCCAAGCATTTGCCTGTTGTGAAAATGGAAAACCACGGAAAACCATATTCAGGGCTGCCGACAGTAGGGTTCGAACCCACTATCTCCCAGATGCAAGATCACAAATGCGCGCCCCTCACCGCAACCACACGACTAACTCTCCCGGTAATATGTAAATTAGGCCAATTACTAGTGTATCGGATATTACTATCCCTTCTCAGAAACGGTTTTAGATCGAGCCTTCGGGCAATGAACTAGGGACTTGATGAGGCAGTCAACATAATGAAATAACGTAACCCATAATTATTCCGTGTGACATGATATCCTATTTTCTCGGGTTCGTTACCCGTTTCTAATTTGTAAACTTTTGTTAAAATGTAATTCATGTAAATGTGCGTATCACTTTCTTTGAACAACATAATGGATGGTTCTACGTTTTCTTTGATAAATTGATATTTAATTAGTATGATTTTAATTCATGTTTTTTAGTTCAATAAATCTATTATAACCGATAACCTGCGTTCTCATTCACTAGTTTTATATGTACGTATTGCACCGAACACGGGCATGATTCTAGGACCTCTGGTCAAGACTGGTCATTTAAATTGCAGACGCAATGCTATTTTGAGGAAGGAAATCTTGAAATTAATAAATATCAACTTCACTGAGACAGATGAGACGAAATAAGTCTTTCAAATTTATTTTATAAATTTCATTATTTGCGATCTGTTGCGCAACCTTTTCCCTTGTCCAGCGGTGAGCCCACAGAAGAGTGAAGCGTGTGACGTCATGGGTGGGGGTGTGCCGGTGGTTCACCAAGACGCAACTTGGCAGAAGTTACCCCCACCCCACGTTCAAGAAAGGGGGAGAGGTGAACTTTTTCGAAGCGAAATATGGGAGCCATCTTTAAATCAGCTTGGCCAACTTGATTGTCTACGCTGTGAAAATTAATGAAATCTAAATTCTGGCGCCGATTTTCGATCCAGAACAGATAGTTATAATTGGGACATTTATTTATAGTGTGTAATGTCCTTTTTGCTGATAACTTACGGTTGGAGAAAAATAAATCGTTTTATCAGCGTGGAAATGTACCAGGGGCCATCTGGTTAGTGTCACCCCATTGATGCGGGGATTTACCCAGTGTAGAGTGGAACGAGGAAAACGTTAATTAATTTCAAGAGATCCTACGAAAAATAATCGCACGGATGTGTCTCTTTTACATCAGGTGGATACTGGTCACCTAATGGTCGCACTATTTGACCTCTAGTGGGCCGTGGATAGGCCATATGCATATTTAGGTAGGGGTGGCCTCCTTCTTGTAAAAAGCACTGCCAAGGGTGCAGCGTCTCATTCGGAACTTTCAGCTCACCGAGGTCGAAGCAATGTTTGCCGAGCTCTTAGTAATTCGTTGTTTAGTGATTTGAAACCTAAAATTCAAACGCAGGATAATTCGTGTGAATAATGTATAGTGTTGACATACGTGACGCTAATAACTAAATATTTAAATTGTGTCGAATCTCGAACACAAAGTTTGACTTTTAAAATTATTATTATTATTACTACACCAAGATCGTGACGGGTAGTAATAAATTAAAAGTGGCTGAGAGGTACAGGGTAATTCGATATTGAATCGCGGACTACAAGGTTCTAAGTTAATCAAAGATCGTAGCCGAACGCCCACGTGGAACACAATCGAACGTATTGTGGAAATAAACTGGTGACGTGTTCTGTGCCTAGGAAATTGCAAGTGATAGCATCGATCGAGGACCATGGACTTCCGCCTTGGTGGTGAAATGGAGTTATCAGTCATCGCTTTGGTGCTGATGGAGCAGTACTAAAACCCGATATGGACCACCCAAGCCTACCGAGATATCATCAGAGGATAGAGGATGAGTACTTTGTAATTAAATGGCATGATTGGAGGGGACGGGAATTATTTGTCATAAAACTGCAGCTATAATGTTAGAGAAGTAAATCTTGTTTGAATGTACAAGCGCCGAAGATGAGCAGGTAGTTTATTTTTCTTGATCACATATCTGAGTGACTTTAATTGTAAATATGGGAAATTTTGATTACGAGAAATTTTATGCGCGAGAAGATTCATTTATTTATATGATTTGGAAAATCCATATTTAATTAATGCTTCATAAGACCAGTAGTTTAATAGATTCAAGGATTGATAATTCGAGATCGGTTGGAGTTAATCCAGTGTTGGTAATTGCATGAGTAGTGATAGTACTGTAATTTACGCTCCGTGAGAAGTACCAGAATTCCAAGGGATGCTCACAGGACTGAAACCCCAACTTCTCCCTTGAAATATTTAGCTAGGGATTGTTTCAATTTAAGTTGGGTCGTTTTGTTCAGTTTAATTATAATTTATTTATGATTTAATTATGAGTCGATTACCGTGTGACAATTTAATTATGGTTTAATTGTGAGTTAATTACCGTGTGACAATTTAATTATGAGTTAATTGTGATTTAATTATGAGTCGATTACCGTGTGGCTGGGTGGACTCAGGATATCTTATTCATAAGTTAGAAGTAACAGACATGAAAGTAGCAAGAATGATTGCTGGTACCAAAAGGTGGGAACAATGGTAGTAGGGCACTCGGAATGAGGAGATAAAGGCTAATTTAGGAATGAACTCGATGGATGAAGCTGTACGCATAAATCGGCTTCTGTGGTGAGGTCATGTGAGGCGAATAGAGGAGGATAGGTTACCTAGGAGAATAATGGACTCTGCTATGGAGGGTAAGAGAAGTAGAGGGAGACCAAGACGACGATGGTTAGACTCGGTTTCTAACGAATTAAAGTTAAGAGGTATAGAACTAAATGAGGCCACAACACTAGTTGCAAATCGAGGATTGTGGCGACGTTTAGTAAATTTTCAGAGGCTTGCAGACTGAACGCTGAAATGCATAACAGTCTATAATGATAATGAATGTATGTATGTATGTATGTATGTATGTATGTATGTATGTACCGTGTGGCTATTTCATTATGAGTTAATTATGAGTTAATTGTGATTTAATTATGAGTCGAGCACCGTGTGACAATCTAATTATGAATTAATTATGAGGTAATTACCGTGTGATGATATGATATGGTTTAATTACCAGGTACGATTTAATTTCGATCTGATTACCAGGTGTGTGGTATAATTATTGCGTGTGTGTGAGAGGCAAATCACGTAAGGAAGTCAGTGGACAGCTGAAAACAATAATAATAATAATAATAATAATAATAATAATAATAATAATAATAATAATAATAATCGTAATGATGATAATGATTATAATAATTATACGAATATTAATATTATAAACCGGTGTCGTGATGTGAAAGGTGTGACATTTGAAGTCATGGGTTCGGCCATGTGCGGAATACGTGTGGAATGGAGGTTAATTTTATTTGAAGTCAGGACGGTTTGAAGTTTGAATTCACGGTGTGAGGTCTTATAATCACACACACAGAGGGTTATGAATGAGGAATTGACCTCAGTATTATCGAGTGTGTACCGCGGTACTATGAATCTTTAAAGGGATTGTTTGTTATGTCCGTAGAAGGCGAGGATAATGACCGTCTGTAGCAGGGGGAGAGCCTCGACCTTGAGCCAGATATATTTTTTGTGTGTGTTCGTCTCAAAGGAGAGGAACTTTGGGCTGAGAAGCAGGGCCCCGACTGAATATCGCTAACGTGATCCATGTGGTTGGAATTATTCAACACGGCAGATTAATGTATTTTCTAATAAGCGACACGGTAACTGGTGCTAATATTTTATTATTATTATTATTATTATTATTATTATTATTATTATTATTATTATTATTATTATTATTATTATTATTTATTTGAGTATAAATTACCTAGCGTTTTCAGCGTCACCTGCGTCGTTGGGTCATCAGAACAGTCCTGGGCATGGGCACTGTTATTCCACAATGGTGGGATGAAGGATGTGTGTCTCACGTGATTCTTGTACATAATGTGTGACTATTTATGATGCTCTGTGTAGCATGTAGTGATTGTAATTAGCGTCGGCGGTGGTTTCATCCCACCGGCACGGCGAATTGTGTATTCAAGTGAGGGTTCGGTTCAAACCCGGATGTTTGATCCATGTCTGTATAATTTATCTTCTGGTTTTCCATTTTGAAGTAATTCGTGTGTTTTAGATTAGGCATCACTCAGACTTGTTGCATGAGTGTAGATTTTATTTGCCCAGTAGTATGTTATAGCTTCAGTGTTTATGATAAATGGTTCCGTTCACGTTACGTCATGGCATCTTGCATCGCCATAGATAGTACTCGTGCCTATCACACAAGAACAAAGCTTAATAAATAATTCACAACCAAATGTAGAATCAATTTTGTACTTCATTTGTGTATATATGTTTCATTTCCACAATCATCAGGATTCAATAAACCGATTGAATTATTTTAAACTTTATAGGAATGTGTTCTCATTACAGTTAGGTATGCCCCGTTTTCTCCTACCCTGTATGCCTCTAAGTAAATTTAAGATATGCGCCTATTCGTTATGACCCGTTACGCCCTGTAGATGTCTCGCCGGAGCCTTTTAGTGTAAGGCGCGGGTACAGTATTTCTTGTCCATACACATTACTATATTTTAGTAAGTACAGATTTTATTGCCCACGTCCGGACGTACCATGCGCTTCTACCCTGAGCTAGGCCAAATTTAGCACAGGATAGGGTACAATAGTGTAATTGGGAACGAGTCTACTCACGACAGCTCCTTTTAAAGAATGAATCAACCACTACCCCTCCAACATTTTCTCCATAATTATAGCTAAAATGTAATTTCTTTTATAGTAGAAGCCAGTTATATTCGGGACACACGAGCAGTTCCATGAAAGGCCAGAAAAGTCAATTTTCTCAAAAGACAGGATATTTGCTCATTTCAACTACCTTCACTCGTTATTTCTGACGTTAATTATCTGTTAATAAACTCCAACTCGACACATCCTTTCAAAATCCCTTATCATATATTACAATGCAGTCGAGTCCTAATATGACTGAGAGGGTGTCGGGTGGGTCATTCACAACTCATAGCATTTTACTGTCCGACTCGTTGGCTGAATGGTCGGCGTACTGGCCTTCGGTTCAGAGGGTCCCGGCTTCAATTCCCGGCCGGATTGGGGATTTTAACCTTCATTGGTTAATTCCAATGGCTCGGGGACTGGGTGTTTGTGCTGTCCCCAACAACTCTGAAACTCACGCACCACACATAACACTATCTTTCACCACAATAACACGCAGTTACCTACACATGGCAGATGCCGCTCACCCTCATCGGAGGGTCTGCCTTAATAGGGCTGCACCCGGCTAGAAATAGCCACACGAAATTAAATTAATTATTAAGCATTTTACTGTATATTATTCTCCTGAAAGTTTTGGTACAATACAAGATACAGAAAAATACAACATAGCTTAAAATGATGGTTTAAAGAAAGAAACTTACATTCACTACTGAAGAAATGACTAGTTCTTTGTAGGAAAAATATGTCGTGATGATTGATTATCTCCCGTTCTGATTTAGTCCTCTTGTAGCTCGTCATGCACATGATGGAGAAACAAAATGTCCATAATATACCTGTAGTGTTTGCACTGCTTAGGTGATGTTAGAAATTACGGTCTAGCTCGTATAACAGACCACATCATTTCTAAGACTATGACCAGGAGAAATCATTTAGCAATCAAAATGAAGAATAGTGCTCGTCAAATTGTCAAGTAATACGGAATATCGAGTTATCTGGAGTCGAATTAGCAGAATTATACTGTACTAAAATATATAAAATGTCACATATTTGGACATATTGAAGATCATTTTGAATTAATACAAGCCTAGATACTACTGTGTGCATAAATATGACGCATGTTAATGACAGATAGCCAATACCAGGTCATTACCAAACCAGGTTCGAAATAGGAAGGTATTCTCTCTAGAGCACAGCCCACGATAATACAAGTTATGAAACAGATTCTACTCTCATAAACGTAGGGGAGGGACGGGCATCTACGGTCCTAATTCCTAGAAAAAATTAGCAGCAGCAAATAAAACAGCTAATGTAAATTAACACATCCCTCAGTTCTTTTGCTCTACTTCAACGCTACGAATAACTACGATTATTTCCTCGCGCTCTTTCCTGAAAAGCTTTAAAATGTTGAACTCGTGCTGTATATTGATCTTATAAGACGTTGCCTACTCTCTGATGTTTTATTCCAGATCATAATGCCCCCGCTATCTAGAAAACGGATCATCTTTCTCGCCATTCTAATATGAAGACGGTGAAACAATAATTTTTCTCTATATAATAGCCTATAAATTTTGATAAGGACCTATAAACCGGGAAGTTTACGACTTAGAGAGCAGAAAACTGGGACTTGGGATAAAAAAATATATCCTTCACTCTTCTCTGGCTTCCTCTGGATTACAAGAGACATAGTGCGAGAATACTGGGAGTTACGTGTCTTCTGGGGCAGGCAGTGATATCACATAGTAAAGGGTATGAAGAAACATCGTCCCAAGCAGAGTTTGTTCGTAATAGCCTGTGGCACGCACACGTTTAGTGTTAAAATAATGGCCATACAGTGAGCAATTAGCTTGCGGGTTTTATTGCTTGTATCATAAACGTGATGTTAATCACCTAATCTCATAGCCACGCATTGCTCAGTCATATTACGTAATGTTCAGAGCTATGCTGTAGTTCACAGTATATGTTTCACTGGCGGCCAATAATATAATGCTTGATGGAGGAGATGGGAGTTTGTCAGTGTAGTCCCATAATAAACAATGCAAATCCTATGGCGCTACATTCCTTACAGGCCACGGCCAACAAAGCAACCGCTGTTCAACCCGGAGGCCTGTAGATTATGCGGTGACGAATGGTCAGTGCAATGAATACTCTCGGCCTAAGTCTTTGTTTTTTAGGCCGGGGCCTCTATCTCACCGTCTGGTATCTCCTCAAATGCACTCAAGTAGGCTGATTGGACTTCGAACCAGTCCTCATATACAGGTGAAACATGTCAGGTTATGGTATTCTTTCGACTTGAGATTTTCCCATTCTAGTGGCAGCAAGACGTTGAAGTCGGCGAGGTGGAGGGTGCCGTTGCTGTGTGATGGTTGATCCATGGTTTCCCATGCCGGGTTGGCCTCGGTGTAGAGACAGGATAACCAGATTCTTTCGATACTCCAATTCTTATTCCTTTATACTACTACAGTCAGTAAGATCGTGGACTGGCGCCCACAGTGTAAGCAACACGGCGTACGCTCATGTACTACTGTCAGAAACTTCTTCGACTGGTGCTTATAGCGTATGCAAAACAGTGTACAGTACACCTGTGTATGCACTACAGTCAGTATGTTCGTGGACTGGCGCTAACGGTTCAAGGAACACACAGTTTTTGACCTATCTTTTGGTGTCTTTTTCTCGTCGTAATGATCCGGATGATTTCGTCTTGATTATCTCAAAAGTTTCGATAACGGATTTGCTTAAGTTTTGGCAGAACTTCCTCCGCTGACATTCAACCACCGTTCACAACAAAGACTGCAGGACTGCGTAGGACTGCTTATACTGTATGCACTCAACTGCCTCTTGCTGGGACTAGGGAAGAACTATCACGGCAACATCGTGTGGTACAAGCTCTTCGCTTTAGTGCACATCAGCGACACTAGACGGCCAGTCCACGAAGTTAATGACTCTACTATATATTCTGTGACCCTTATAGTGAGGGTTCGGAACTTCATTTTTTACTGTAACTACAATAGAAAATAAATATTACTTTATCTAAGGGAGTTGAAACATCATGTAATAAAAGTATGTATATGCAACCTATTCTTTTAAAAATGGAAGCATGGTTCCGTAGAAGAGCTCCCAGATTGATGTCCGACTGCAGCACACTGTGCCATCATGCAGCCTGTTACGAGACTAAAACTACTAAAGACATGCTTGAATTCACCCACAGCGGAAAATTGCTACAAAACAGTCGCCAGTGGTATCATAAGGCGAAAAAAATAACTACATGAAGAAAAGCATCACATCGACAAGATCAGAAGAGACGATGTTCTCTCTCATCAAACACGTCAAGCTACGATGTTCGAATCTAAAAGAACTTTCTACTAGTATTCACTATCGCGTGTACGAGTGAAGTTTAAGATATTCTTGCTGCAAGGTTGTCTGCCAATAACTTTCTCTTCGATATCACAGAGATTGCAACGAAATGTTATTTATTTATTAATAAGTTTCAGAGTCTAACGCATTGCAGGGCTTTTTAAGTACTCAGTTGTGACTGATTGGTGATTACAGGAATTCAATATTAATGTGGCCATTTACTCATATGTGGCCTGGTCTTATTTATAATAATAATAAAAATATTACGTCTGATTTTGATTTAGGACGTTGTTATTATACATTACATCAGGGATCTAACTAATGTCTTACCTTTGTCTGCTCCTACAGCAGTTGGAAAATATCCAAATAAAATCAGCTCAATTTGCTCTGACTGCTTTCCGACAAAAGAGTAGCGTTACCGAAATGTTGCAAAGTGTGGGCTGGGAAGACTTGGGAGAAAGAAGACGAGTTCCTTGGCTAAGCGGTATGTTAGGATCTCTCAGTGGAAACGTGGCACTGAATGATATTGGTAGAAGAGTACGTTTGTGTGGTGTTTTTAAGAGTGGGAAAGATCAAAATATGAAGATTAAAGGGACTAAGAAGGAGGCGCAGAGTGGAAAGAAATAGAGTTAACAATGGCTGTGGAAGTAAGGAGAAATTGAAGGAACTTACTAGAAAATTGAATCTAGCAAAGAAGGCAGCTAATAATAACATACCGAGCTCGATAGCTGCAGTCGCTTAAGTGCGGCCAGTATCCAGTATTCGGGAGATCGTGGGTTCGAGCCCCACTGTCGACAGCCCTGAAGATGGTATTCCGTGGTTTCCCATTTTCACACCAGGAAAATTATTTTGCTGTACCTTAATTAATGCCACGACCGCTTCCTTCCCACTCCTAGCCCCTTACTGCCTGATCGTCGTCATAAGACCTATCTGTGTCGGCGCGACGTAATAGCAAATAACAAAAAATAAACAAGAATAACATGATGGCAAGCATAATTGGCAGTCATACAAATTTTAGTGAAAAATGGAAGGGTATGTATAGGTATTTTAAGGCATAAACAGGTTCCAAGAAGGACATTCCAGGAATAATTAATGAACAGGGGGGGGGGGTGTATGTGAGGAACTTCAAAAGGCAGAAGTATTCAGTCAGCAGTATGTAAAGATTGTTGGTTACAAGGATAATGTCGAGATAGAGGAGGAGACTAAGGCCAAAGAAGTAATAAAATTTACATATGATAACAATGACATTTACTGTAAGATACAAAAGTTGAAAACTAGAAAAGCGGCTGGAATTGATAAGATTTCGGGGGATAAACTAAAGACAATGGGTTGGGATATAGTACCATATCTGAAGTACTTATTTGATTATTGTTTGGTCGGAGGAGCAATACCAGGTGAATGGAGAGTTGCTATTGTAGCCCCTGTGTATAAAGGAAAGGGTGATAGACATATAGCTGAAAATTACTGGCCAGTAAGTTTGACATGCATTGTATGTAAGCTTTGGGAAGGCATTCTTTCTGATTATATTAGGCACGTTTGTGAAATTAATAACTGGTTCGATAGAAGGCAGTTCGGTTTTAGGAAAGGTTATTCCACTGAAGCTCAACTTGTAGGATTCCAGCGAGATATAGCAGATATCTTGGATTCTGGAGGTCAAATGGACTGTATCGCAATTGACATGTCTAAAGCATTTGATAGGGTGGATCATGGGAGACTACTGGCAAAAATGAGTGCAGTTGGACTAGACAAAAGAGTGACCAAATGGGTTGCTATATTTCTAGAAAATAGATCTCAGAGAATTAGAGTAGGCGAAGCTTTATCTGACCCTGTAATAATTAAGAGGGGAATTCCTCAAGGCAGTATTATCGGACCTTTATGTTTTCTTATATTTATAAATGATATATGTAAAGGAGTGGAATCGGAGGTAAGGCTTTTTGCGGATGATGTTATTCTCTATAGAGTGATAAATAAGTTACAAGATTGTGAGCAACTGCAACGTGACCTCGAAAATATTGTAAGATGGACAGCAGGCAATGGTATGTTGATAAACGGGGTTAAAAGTCAGGTTGTGAGTTTCGCAAATAGGAAAAGTCCTCTCAGTTTTAATTACTGCGTTGATGGGGTGAAAGTTCCCTTTGGGGATCATTGTAAATACCTAGGTATAAATATAAGGAAAGATCTTCATTCGGAAAATCACACAAATATGATTGTAAATAAAGGGTACAGATCTCTGCACATGGTCACGAGGGTGTTTAGGGGTTGTAGTAAGGATGTAAAGGAGAGTGCATATAAGACTCTGGTAAGACCCCAACTAGAGTATGGTTCAAGTGTATGTGACCCTCACCAGGATTACCTCATTCAAGAACTGGAAAAAATCCAAAGAAAAGCAGCTCGATTTGTTCAGGGTGATTTCCGACAAAAGAGTAGCGTTACAAAAATGTTGCAAAGTTTGGATTGGGAAGAATTGAGAGAAAGAAGAAGAGCCGCTCGATTAAGTGGTATGCTCCGAGCTGTCAGCGGAGAGGTGGCATGGAATGACATTAGTAGACGAATACGTTTGAGTGGCGTTTATAAAAGTAGTAAAGATCACAATATGAAGATAAAGTTGGAATTCAAGAGGACAAACTGGGGTAAATTTTCATTTATAGGAAGGGGAGTTAGGGATTGGAATAACTTACCAAGGGAGACGTTCAATAAATTTCCAAGTTCTTTGAAATCATTTAGGAACAGGGTAGGAAAGCAACAGATAGGGAATCTGCCCTAAATGCAGATCAGTATTCATTCATCAAACACTTCATCAATTAAGGCGACGCCCGATTCCTTCCCACTCTTAGGCCTATCCCATCGTTGCCATAACACCTATCTGTGTCGGTGCGACGTAAAGCAAGTTGTAAGAAAATGAATTGTTTGTTGACTACTTGTGTCGATGAAGCGTCTGCAGTGATTTGTATTTTCGTAGTCAAGATGGTCCAGGCCAAGGGTGAAAGGGTTCCTGGTCTAACATTCCAGTTTCATTACCAATTTGTTTTGGTGCCAACTTACATTCGCCGAAAAATCAAGTGAGCAACCACGGAAAACCACTTACACAATGGGAGTTTGGCCATTCATCTCCACAATAACCTGGGAGATTAAGGAAATGCACATTCCCTCAATTGTTTTTTGAGGCTATGTATAGTCCCAGTTCCGTAAATCAGCCAAATATTCGAGGCATATCTGGGAATCGAACATGGAACAGCTGGATGGAATGTAATCCAAAAAACGCACGTTTCTTTCACTTCTAGACTAGTACATAGTGACAGAATCAGCAGAAAATGGAAGAGGTTCATTGAAAATTTCTGAATGCACTGTCGAAGAAGTCCATAAGGTCCTGAAGTATGGCTCTGATCACTTCACATGTGTAGACCCTGAAACAAAGAAACTGAATACAGGAATTAATGGAAATAATTATTAAAGAGAACACACTTTATGATTACGACATATAAGTGAGTTCCCGTAGTCCAATGGATTGCGCTCCTCGATTATTTTCTAGTGATTCCAGGTTCGAAAGCAAAATTTGAAATTTACAGGCAGTAGGGAATGAAGATCACCCAGCATCTTGGGGACAATATAAGGACTTCATAATGTAGTTGTCATTTCAGGTTGGGAGACCATGGTCAACAGTCCTTACACATAGAAACAAGAACTGAAGGAAAGCAATCTTCACACAGGCCATGAAGGCAGCTGGAGGACTGGAAGGAGAAGGAATTTGCTATCATTAATCTCGAAACCAAGTGAAATAGAGTGGTTAGATCTATTTTCGGCTGCCTTTGTCTCCAGAAATTTGCCTGGTGCTCATTTTGATGAGTGAACCTCAGGGCCAAGTCTCTGCCCAGAAACATTCAGACATCCTAGCGTGGAAGTGAACCCATCTCCTTCCTGGTGAACGAAACAAACCTTTACCTCTTCGGTGCGTGAGAATACATCTTATAACATATGTACTTGTGAAGATGGTTTTATTTTGTAAATTTGTAATTGATTTGGACAAGGATTTCGATGAACGTGATCAAGACATAAATTTTAAGTAGGACTAAAGCAGAAAACACCTGGAAGTGAAAAACAAAACCACGGAAAACTCCTCTAGGATAGCCAATACTATGATTTCGATCTATTTCCCTTTTTTGTAATATTCAGAAGGATGTATGCA
Source organism: Anabrus simplex (assembly GCF_040414725.1). Lineage (NCBI taxonomy): Eukaryota > Metazoa > Arthropoda > Insecta > Orthoptera > Tettigoniidae > Anabrus > Anabrus simplex. The sequence continues at coordinate 114,009,498 of NC_090266.1, read as the reverse complement.
CACCGATTTATACCTGTCAATCAGTCTCATATGTAAAAGAGACGGAAACGAGAACCGCAGCAACTGGATGGGAGGCTATTATTTAAAGACAAAAATTACGGTATCAGTAAGCACACAATTGAAATATGATGGTCGATATACAAGCCAAACGATCCAATGTGATAATCTTGTACTTCCCGTAATCTGAAGACTACAAATAGAGCTCTAGCCATCAAGGAGGCAAAGGCCTGCCAAGGGTTAATAGGATTCGACGTTTAGGGTTGCTCTACTGCAAGAAGTTTCCGACCATTTTATGTATTGCAGAGGATTTACAGTGTACTAGAGTGCTCGGAAGTCAAAGATGACTTGAAGGAACTTTGACTGCATCAATCTTACGGGTAGTATCCCGTCAACTAACCCAGAATTCACATAACTATGGATTAATATACAGAGATAGTTTGGATTGCTTATTTTTAATTCTGACGTACTTTCCAGTCTTGGATACTTAGTTGTATCGACTACGTCTACAACAGAATGCAACGTCCTTTGCTGCGTCCTTACAACTGGTATGATGAGCCTGTAGAAAACAACACCGAATAGTGAAACCTGGAATGCTTCCTGGAACACTGCATGGGCCTGCATTGAGGCGGCCATGGCTAACACACCTTAGCGGTCACTTTAAATTTTCTGTGTATGTTCCCATAATTTGCATCATACGGTGAGCTACCTAAACTTAGCAAAGATAAGTATCTATGTAGGCAATGGAGCATGATATTTTTTACTGTTTTTCGTCGCCGGAGAACTAGATCTGTTATTGTGACAAACAAATACTTTATTACACTGAGAATTACTAAAAAATGTCATATTTCATACACTGCCAGTTCAATATGGAATTAAATTGTGACACCAAAACTACCCAGAATTTTGAGATGAGAACCATTCTACCAGATATCTCGTATGAAAGATACGAAGGGCGTTCATTTACAGTACCAGAAACAGCATTTTATGCAGTCAAAAATATGTGATGTAGGTAGGAAGGAACATGAACAAATCCATACAGATATATGAGCAAGAAAATAAAGAATGATGAGAAAAATCTACAACAACTAACGTAGTATAATAGCCCTGAGATTACACTTTCTGATGATTAATAATATGGTTCAGCTGGGTAAATGAATTATGTTCCTCATTTTTAGTTAAAATAATAATAAATATAATAATAATGTTACTGGATTTACATACCACTAATTACACTCCTACTGTTTCAGGAGACTCCGAGGTGCTGGAATATCGTTCAGCGGGAGATCTTTTCCGTTCTGGTAAATCTATCGACACGAGAGGCTGGCACATTTGAGTAGCTTCCAATACTACCGTACTGAGCCGGGGTCGAACTCTCCCACTTCAGATGAGAGCAACTGAGCCCGCACATACATAGACTAATAGATTTTTATGGACGAAATGTGTGCTGTTATAAAGAAATGGTTAACAGTCAATGTGTCTGTAGTATTTTTTTGTAAGCTGCTATACATCGCACCGACACAGACAGGTATTATGGGATAGGAAAGTGCTAGGAGTGGGAAGGAAGCGGCCGTTGCCTTAATTGTTGAACAGCCCCAACATTTGCCTGGTGTGAAAACGGGAAACCACGGAAATCCATCTTCAGGGCTCTCGACTGTGGGGTTCGAAACTTCGTCTGTAGTGATCCTCGATCTCGAGCCATGCCATCGCTAATCATTTCGTCACACGGTCTTTCAGTGCCCCTGTCTTTCACTTGCTAGTGTCTCCCATCACTTTCTCCACGCAGCGGAGTGCTCACCTCCAAACTTCCTTTTCCCTATGTCCTAAAATCGTAAGTACCAATCCAGAATGTCATTGACATCATGTCACGATAAACTCAAGCTCAGATTTGTATAAGGAAGTAAATTGCAAAGAATTTCTTTATGGCGAATTTAAACCTCGGTGTGCCACTATTTCCTGGTGATGCAGTTTCCTTTCTTAGTTCTGTATTACAGTCTGTACATTACTACTATTTTGGGAACGGCCATTTACGTTGCAAGTCTACGTGCGAGATAGACCAGACTATTTGAAGAAAGAGAATATTTGAATAGAATAAAGAAAGGTTCTGTTTGTGCATCTATCCTATTCGTTATTGGAGAGGAACATGACTCTGAAGTAAGTTGATTTACACACCCAGTAAACTTTTACGAGGTTATTTACATTAAAATTTGCTTCCCTTAAATATTCCAATAAGTTTTAACAAAGTAGATCTTCATTCCATTGCAAAACATAGTCCTACCATTTGCTACTCACATTAGAACATAATATATTCCTTAGAAAAATGTCTGCCTCCGTTGTTTCGATCCCACTCGTCTCGCAAATTCAGAACTTGACTCCATATGCACAGCGCGTCAACACGCGAGGGAACTCCGCTTGATTTTAATAATAATAATAATAATAATAATAATAATAATAATAATAATAATAATAATAATAATAATAATAATAATAATAATAACCGCTATATTATTACATCATATGTTTCAACTTGGCTACGCCACTGGTAGAATAACACGATTAATATATTACAATAAATCTCTATATTTTACTATGCATATCAAGTTTTGCCTGCCCCGTGGAGTAGCAATAGGGGTAGCACCCCTTCTCATCCAGATTTTCCGATTGTGATTCCTGTTTCGTCTAAGCAATCTGTCTTGCTGTGAAGGCTGGAAAATGGTCCAAACGACATTCTGATGTGTACCAAGATGAATGATGCGAAATTAAATAATAAGAATGTCTTCTCATAGTGGATTAGGAATGTAATGAACCATAAAATGAGCTTGATGCTATTTAAAAGTTTATTTGGCTTGAACTTGAAATAATAATAATAATAATAATAATAATAATAATAATAATAATAATAATAATAATAATAATAATAATAATAATAATAATAATAATATCCGTAATTTGGGCGCTAGAGTTCACCAAAATCGATTCCTGGAATTTAGATGAAGCATGATAAATTTTCTCTTCTCTCAAAAGGCGTGTATATAACGCTGTGTGCTAGTATATCCACTAAGGGCCTTTGCCTAACTCTCTTAAAACGATTAAACGGATGAGAATTGCACCTAGGTTCGGCAATAACTTCTCCACACTCATTTTTCTGATACTATCTATATTCTGGTATAAACATTATCTGTGAAGGAGCACTTCATCAACAAACATATAACAAAATATAATAACTCTTCTAAACATTGACACTGGAACTGTGATAAAAGTACCGAGTGAGTTGGCCGTGTGGTTAGGGGCATGCAGCTGTAAGTTTGCACTCGGGACATAGTGGGTTCGAACTTGTGTCATGCAAAACACGCTCTATGTTCGGTTCAAATTTGTCGAGCATGACCATGACCGAGCTTTACTTCTCAAAGGCGAGGCGAGCTGTGTTCGTTCGACCATGCCCCGTGATACTCGGTCCATCACGTGCTATCTCAGTCACAGGTAGAGGTGTTCCCCTTCTTTCGTCCTTGTTTCTACAAGTGGTAGAAGGATGTAGTAGCACATCAACAATTTGCAAGTGTGCTCTTTTTAATGAGTTGTACCGTATTTATACGTTAACAATGTATTTTGCACCTTTCACGGGAAGCGTACCTTGTATGCTGACTGCCTGCAATGACCACAAACAGGAACTTCTTCCAAACATCAGAACTGAGCTCATCTCTCTTGATTACTTTATATTCATCGTTTTGAAATTTAGCCATAACGCTGTCCGTCGATTCACGTGGCATGGCAAACTTCAGCGCGAAAGTAATGGTTAAATCAACGATTCCATTATACTTTTATACCTCCGAATTCGTCTTTGTACACAAAGGCTTACTCATCTCTGGATGACCTTAGAGGTTAAACCCCATTAAACAACAAGGATCATCATCATCATCATCATCTCTGGATGAACCACATTGCTTGTAAAGTCAGTAAAGTAAGCAAGGTCATCCTCCCTAGTCAGCCAACTTCACTTCGAACATGCCCTGTCGAACGAACTGGATAAAAAGTCGGGCATTTTAGATTACACTTTCCACTTACGCGTAATGGTGGTTGCATATGCTGAAAGGCACATCTTGCTCCTTCTTAGTTACCCGTCTCAAGATCAAACAATGCACACCACTAGTTCGAACCTCACCTTCGGCAGCCCTGAAGATGATTTTCAGAGGTTTCCCATTTTCAAACCAGGAAAATTATTTGGCTGTACCTTAATTAAGGCCACAGCCGATTCCTTCCCACTCCTGGCGCTTTCATATTCTATCGTCGCCATAAAACCTATCTGTGTCGGTGCGACTTAAAACAAATTATAGTTAATAAAATAACTTAAGAAATGCAACAAGCAAGAACAAAATAAATTACCGAGAACACACTTCACTTATTTTTTGTGTAAAACTCAAGATCCAGATTTTTACCATCAACACATTGTAACCAAATTTAAATTACTTAATTGAACAAATACTTTAAAATTCTCACTGAATTTTATCACTTGGGTTAAGGTAATTCTTCACAAAATCTATTTTTAGTTTCTTTTTCATAATTAGATACCATGTTTTTTCTGAACATTTATACGTATTATATATTACTTTCCTCCAATTATAATTGAATTATTAAATATTTTTGAATTTTTATGACATCTGTAATGATTTTCTGCCCCTTTACGCGAAAGTCTTATATCACTGACACATTTACAGTTAGGCTTTTTGTGTTTCGTAGAGTAAGGTGCTGTTCATATATTGGTTAACCTGTTACTGTGCATTTCGATAGTCGAAATCAAACCAATCTACAGAGACTTTGCACTCCCTGACCTACTGAGAAAGTGATTGCACAGCAAGACGCAGATTATAAACGAGGCCTTCAACAACATTGTATTGAACTGCATCCATAAAAGTGTATTTATTTGTTACAGAACGTTACAAATTCTGTGATAAAGTGTGACAATTGAAACATGGCAAGAATAAAAGTTCTAGAACTATTACGTATATCACCTGGACAGAATACTGTAACTATTCTATTGCGTATTGACAAGTCAAAGTTTGCTGCACTCTAAATGCCTAAAGGGTGAAGAAGCAAGAAAGGGAAACGGGTAAATGAACCCAAGATAATGAGGACCCTGATTAACGTGCAGGGCTTTTCTAACCACTCCCTAGGACAAGACCTGTAAGATTTATCTAACATATACATGTTGTAAAACTTCATATCTCGCTTTCCAAAAGCTATAAATTCTGAAAAATGTGTCCCATTTTCTCAGAAACTATGAAAGAATCTCCAATGAAAATTTCACAGTTTGTAAAAGCAGCTGTAATGCATTTGAGGACCATCAATCATGGTGATTGAATCTGTAATTCTGCTGTAATAAAACTATTTATTCACTCTTTACACAAAAGGTTTGGAATGCATGGAAATTAATATATAAATATTTTCTGAATGAAAATACCACAGCCGTTCAAGATCCTTATATTGCAAAAATGTCATTTAATTTACGGTGAATATTTGAGAGAAATCTGTTCCTTAGTTTCTGAGAAAAATTTTCTTAATTGAACATTGTCGGCAAGAGGCCTGACGTCTCACCTTAAATAGTCATCCATTTTAGCAGAAACATGCTGCTTATCTATACCTTGGAAACGGGCGATAGTTTTTTAAACAAACATTTCCTTGAAAAAATATTATCCGTCCATAGGTAACATACTTTTTATCCATGTAAGCATGCTGTGGAACGTTGGGCATTATTTCAGAAAACTAGATCTAAGGTGAAAAGGAGTCCATATAACACAATGCTACCAGATATCAACAGCTAATAACAACAGGGCAACGATGGTATTCACTAGCTACTATCCCCAGAGAGATGGATTCGTAGATAGACAAGACAATTGGCACTGGATACTTGACACTTAATAATAATGGATAATTATCTGGCTCTGTACGTCCTGATTTCAGTTTCTTTCCCTTCTCCAGTTACTAATGTCCCTTGGAATTTCATAACTTGAAATCGTGGCTGTCTAGTTCCGTCAGATGACTGCACATCCTAAAATAGCTTTTTAAGGGGCACTTGCAAGGACTTGGCTACGCCAAAGTCTCGGTATCGGTTGGAATCTCCTCGGTGACTTATTGAAATTTCCATGTTATATTTTACATTCTGTTAATAGTTCTCATTTCCCCAAGTGTTGTCCATAATATCGTCGTTCGACCGGTAAAAGGTTGTATTCCACAAAGCTCTTCCTATCAATTATTCTCCTTAAGACTGGTCACGCCTCCCAGCCACGTATGGATATGCAGTCCATCAGAACAAATTTTGTTGTGTTCATTTTCCTATGCCCATGTGTAAAGGAAAATGAACCTTACAGTACCGTACTGTAGGAATGTACGTTTGCATTACGTGTTTACGCACTCCTAGTGTACAACGCATGTAAGGTTCATTTTCGTTTAATCGTCGACATAGGAAAACGAACACAACGGACATTGTTCTGATGGGCTGCGTATCCATATGTGACTGGGAGGCGTGACCAGTCTTAAGGAGAATAATGGATAGGAAGAGTATTGTGGAATACAACGTTTTACCGGTGAAGCGACGATATGTTGTGTACAAGATCCATCATGGATAACTTCCAGCTTTGGCCTATATTTATTATATGTATACAAATAATGCCTATAAAATGAAAGTCGTCTTATATTAACTAATAATAATTATAATACGACGTGTGATATATATACTTACTATCACATACGCCTACGTTTGCTTATGTAATTATTCACATAATGGTAGAAAAGGACGTGGAATGAGGATTGTAGCGAACAGTTAGTAGTGGAAGAAGATCTAGAACGTACATGTTCGTTGAAAACCATCAGAAATTTATCTGCACACTCTATTTCAGTCGAGAATATAAAATAGATCTCTGTGTTTTGATATTCTCTTTGCTAAATTATTTCTGAAGTACGGTTTCCAAGAGTCCAGCCTTCAATCGATGTGGAGAATTTAGAGCAGTACCGTATTGGCGAGGGCTGCAAGTGACTCATTCATTCTTCGTTCGGAAAGTGCCCACGGCATCAGGCGGGATATATTGAGCTACTCACAAACATATTGCATCCCGCGACTTAAATTAACTCTGCTAGACAATGGGGAACATTCAATGCATTCTGTACTTTATTGCATGCGGTATGTCACCCCATTCCCCACAAAACTCCGCTCAATAAATCATATCGATTACCGCGACCAAGCTCACTTTCGGTTTAGGATTGGGCCTCATTCCTCTACTGCAATTTTACTCTCCTAAAGAATGGTATGGTCATTATGTAGTATATGACTAAATTATTAGGGCCCACCGCTATCCAGAGGTGAAAGGACAAACCAGATCTAGTTGACGAATTTAAGACGACTTCAGTGTTATTCGTAGTTACGAATGAAAACATTACTCTAAAGAAGTCTTACGTGACTGTTGATGTTATGACCTCCAATTTTACGTGGTATACGAACCACGAGGACGCGATTGTTCATTTCAAAAAGCCCTCGTATATTGGCCGGGATTGAAACCGTGGCTACCTCGGTGAGATACTAGTGACTTAGTCACCCAATTATCACGCCCCCGACTTCACAATATTTTAACTGTAAAACGTTAATGTTAATACTGTTTAATTACTCACAGCATTAGTTTTCAGGTGTCAAAACTTGGCAGGACGTCTCCTGATTTTCCATATAACATTCCCGCCTCCCTCTTCGAATCTCAGTCCTACACGAAAATTCTCTAAGAGATTTGGCTGTTTGGTTATGTTCAGTTAGGCGTGAGCTTGCATTCGGATGCCGACAGCCCTGAAGATGGCTTTCCTCTGTTCCCCTTTTTCACACCATTTAAATACTGGGACTACCTTAATTAATGCCATGGCCGCTACCTTCCCATCCTTATGTCGTCGAAAACCTCTGATTGGTTAGTGCGACGTTAAACCATAAAAAATGCCATCATTTAGAAAATTAACATTATTTTGATATCTTTGTCATACACTATAAATTTTAAAGTTTTATTCATAATTGTGAGCATTGATTTTAAAGTAAATATAATTCAGACCACAGTGTACGTTTCAATTTTCAAGTGGAGAAGTTGCGATTTGATCATTGTCTTAGCTAGTGGCTAAGGTTTTACGTGGCATACCTGTAAGGCTGGGGTTGGAATCCCGATAGATCTTGGGTTTATATTTCCCTCTAGAAACTCACATGGCATCAGGAAAAGCATCCAGCCTTAGATATCCCGCTAAAAAACAAGAAATCAGCCTTGGTAACTCCAGCGACCCAGAAATAGGCCTAACTGGTGTAAACCGAAGAAAGCCGTACGTTTGAACTTTTACGAATTGCTTCGCTCCACTATGCATGTTTGGAACCTGAAGGTTTTTGAAGGCAGGAAATTGACCGGTTTTTCTTTGGTTTCTATAAACTCTATTCTAATGCCAATTCAGAAAGAGTTTTCTGTGTGATGAATGTGTTTTAGAGAAAAAAAGGATTGCTTTATACCAACTATATCCGATTGCCTTCAGCAGCCAATTTGTGGAATATCGCCTTGTCCGTTATCACCATTAAGATTAGAAAGAGAATAACACAGTCCAAGAGAATAACACAGTCCAAGTAACAACAAAACAGTTCAGATCGCATGCATTTTACGACCACATCACGATCAATTCTCTTTTTTATAGTAATGTTTATAACGGACACAAAATGTCTAATGTTCTTGTCCGGAAAATTTCTGAAGACGAACGAATATAATCGATTAAAAGCACTACATAGAGGTTACATGTTTGCCATAAAATATTTAGTTAAGTCTCACCATTTATTTTTAATTCTTATCATCACTATTCGATGGACGTCTGTACTGTTGAAGTCAGTTTTGAACAGAATGTATACGTAGATTTACTAACTTTAACAGATATTTCAGAGACTCCAAGAAAGAACGGGTAATAGCACATAATATTCGAAACAGCAATATGGCGGCTAGTTGAAAAATAACATTGTATTCGAACGCAACAACAGGATTAGTGATTGAATTTTGTTGCTACTGTAACTTAGAGCAATTTCGCACATACGTAAAGGGGTTTTCTTAAACAGAATTAAACCTTTTACTACTCACTGATATCAACGCAAACATACGAATTCTTACGTTGGCCTTAAAGCGCATACATGTAACTCTCCAGAACAGGATGTAGTACAAACACTGTATCGCTAAGCACTAACATTGCCTAAGAAGAGAAAGAATTCATACCACATGCAGCCTGGCTAGGTATCTCAGATGGTTAATTCTTACCATCACTATACGATATACGTCAGTACTGAAGAAGCCAATTAATTATTCTCATCATTGGTTTCTAGACACCCAAACTTGGCAGGACATCTCCCGATTTTCCAGATCAAATTCCTCCTTGTCTCTTTGTATTACTAACACGAGTAAACCTTTTCCCTTTTCTTACACATACTTTTAAGTTTACGTCCTTTTTAATACATATCGATGGCTTTCTTTCAATACCTCGCATGTACCAATGCTCTTCCTACTCATTATATTCCTAAATATTTGTCACGTCTCCCAGCCACATATTTATATGAAGTCCAACGGAATAATTTTCGTTGTGTTCATTTTCCTATTCTGAGGTGTAAGGGAAAAGGGATCTTACCGTGCCGAATTTTAGGGATGTTGTTTGCATCGTGAATTTACGCACTGCTACAGCATAATGCATTTAAGGTTAATTTTACTGTACACACTAGCATAGGAAAATGAACATAAGGAAAATTACTCTGCTGCATTGCAAATAAATGTGTGGCTGGTAGGCGTGACCACCTTAAGGAATGAAATGTGTAAGAAGAGCATTGGGATATACGAGGTTTTAAAAGAAAGCCATCGATATGATTTATATTCTTCGAATGGATCCATTTGTTTTTTATTTATTTATTTATTTATTTATTTATTAATTTATTAATTTATTTATTTATTTATTTATTTATTTATTTATTTATTTATTTATTTATTTATTTTACATATTCAAGGATTTGATTTAGTTAAAAGTGTTGAATGATTAGAAAGTAAAGGTTATTCTCACCTTAAAATTGACAACATGAAAAAGAAACAGCTTGTAAACAAACGTTTGTGAACAATTACACCCCCCACCCCACCCCACTTTTTCTTCGATAATATCGTGCCCTAGCAGCTTGTTAGACTTGTTCTGTGAATGTCTTTTATAGGGGCTGATAAAGTAGCGAGTAGGTTTTTTTGTTTTCTCCTTAATAGGCTTACTTTATTCACATTTTCACTCCCAGTTCTCTATAAATCATATCTGCACATATCGCGCTTCATGTGTTTTATAACTAAGCTGGGTTTTATTTCCTTGGTTATATTTATGGAATTATCCATGTAAAGCTGTAATGTGTGCCAGTTTTATCCATTATTATAAATTGTGGAGAGTGGTATTGGTGTTACAGCCTATGTGATGTCATCACGGAATTTTCTATTATTAAAATCCTTGCCTCTGATAGAGCTGTTGAAATGAAATGAAGTGCAATTCACGGAACATTAGCCGTCTTTCTAATAAAAAGTCCTTATACAGTTGTTTAACTCTTGTATAGTTCTACAGTAAATAAACCCTGTATAAGGGTTTTATATTTTTCTTACTAATAAACGAGGTATACACATTGTATTACTATACAGCACGTAGCCTATACACTCGTTCAAAGGCGTAGGAATCTATTCCTGCAGTTTACTGACGTATTTCGCACGTTCACCGCCTTTATGATCGCTTCTGCTGGTTATGTACGAGCAAAACTAAGTGAGACAGCTGGAAATTGGCTTATACTGATATCAACATTGAAAACCTGTTTTGTAGCTAAACGAAAGGTTTGATCAACAAAATTTCTGTTAGCCATTTATACATCATATTTCTGCGTATTCAACTACAAAGTATGGAAATCATATTACGTACGGCTTTCAAGTTATACCATTTTGTATGTCAAGGAATATGTCCCATTTTATATTCAAATTTGAGAAAGATCTAAGATCTTTGTAGAGGCAGATAATGTATAATAAACTCGCAGTATCAAAAGTTTATTAAGCAGGACCACATTATTACACAAACATACGCCCAACCATCATTTCTTTTATAGTTATTCATAGTCATTCCGTGAGACAGCTGGAAATTGACTTATATTGATATCAACATTTCTTCAGCCTGCTTGTGTAATGAACGCCAAAAAAGAAATGGAAAAGCTTAAGAAAAGATCAAAAGCTCCTAACTGGGGTAATACGGAAAACGTAAGCAATTGTAATTGAATCGGCGAGTTGAAAAGGGTACACATTCCAAAATCCTTACTTTTCAGGAGAAAGGAAAAACTGTTTTGTAGCTTAAAAGAACTGTTTGATCAAAAACGTTTCTATTAGGCATTTATATATCATATTTCTGCGTATTCAACTACAAAGTATGGAAATCATAATACGTATGGTTTTCAAGTTATGCCATTTTTTTCTCGAAGAATATGTCCCCTTTTATAGGTACTCAAATTTGAGAAAGATCTTTGTAGGGGCAGATAATAAACTCGCAATATCAAAAGTATATTAAACAGTAACACATTATTACACACAAATACGCCCAACCATCATTTCTTTTATAGTTATTTATTGGCATTCCGTCCCTTTAAAGTGTTTTACTTTACGAAGATGTCTAGCCTCCATAACCTCTGAATGGTGTATGTCTGCTATGTTTAAAATATCGTGAAGATCATCAAAGTTATCGTCCATTCTTTCAATGTATGTTCAATGTTAAATGGATAAGTCGAATATTTCACCACGATTATATTACTGTAGACAATAAATACCACGAAAATAAACTGCTCACTCATTTCTTTTTTCCGCTACTCGGTGCTATACAACGCTTATACAAGGGTCCTGGTCTGTATAAGCAATTCAGTGAATAACTATAACAGATGTATACAGCGGAGGCTTATACACGGTTTATTAGTAACGAATTTCACATAAACGGTGTATAAACCTTGTATAAAAGTTATACACCGTTTATTAGTAAGAGGGTAAAAATACTGTCATTGGTTTTGTTTCAATATTTGTTGCAATGTTTCCTCTCTTCAAATTACTATACAGAACGTGACAATTTTCATTGTTGTATACGGTAGCACGGAGTATAAATTGATTACTTTACATTATATCATTCCTGTTACTGGCTATTTGATGTCACAAACGCTGGGATAGGGAAGGCCTTTATATTGAAAGGGAAACAGCCTGGGCCGTAACAAAAGGACAGGCCTTGTAATTGTGAAGAGTGAAAATAGGAAAACATAGAAAACATTTTCAATACTGCCGACGGTGTAATTTGAACCCAGTATCCCCTGAATTTGCAATCGCATCGCGTACTCCAGAGATGAACGAAACCTGGTTCTGGAAACAGAGCTCGTGCTGAGACTTCGAACTCACGCCCCACTACTCGCTTCGATCGTAGGCGTTTCCTGTCCTTCATCAACACACTCGACACACAGCTGCTTGTTTGTTGGCGTAACACGCGTACGCAGAAGTGTGCTTTCCCTAACGAAACTTAGGAAACCTCGGCGGTGAACAAACGTTATAAATGGAAAGAGTCTCCTCCACCGACTGATCACGATAAATGAATTTCCTCCACGGAGCACTGTATTTGTCAACGACTTATTCAACATCGGATATGATTACAAAAGTATGTAAGTTCCACATAAACTCGATGAAATGAAATGTCGTATGGCTTTTAGTGCCGGGATATCCCAGGACGGGTTCGGCTCGCCAGGTGTAGGTCTTTCTATTTGACTCCCGTAGGCGACCTGCGCGTCGTGATGAGGATGAAATGATGATGAAGACAACACATAAACCCAGCCCCCGTGCCATTTGAATTAACCAATTACGGTTAAAATCCCCTACCCGGCCGGGAATCGAACCCGGGACCCTCTGAACCGAACGCCAGTACGCTGACCGTTCAGCCAACGAGTCGGACATAAACTCGATAACAAACACTCAGAAACGTATAGGCCAATATGAAGTACATATACAAACTATATCTCAAAGCATCACCTTTCTAAGATCATTTCTAATTAGACGCTTCATATAAAAAAAGTACGTCATAGTGATCTACGAACAGACCAGGAAAGGCCTTGAAAGAATAGAAAGTAAAAGCACTGAGTGTGGATAGAGTGGCTAGCTCCAATTCTGGCCGCCTATTTCCCCAGAAGTTAATCTGATACTCATGCCTGCTGTAGACTGTGTGATTCCCAAGACCATATGTCACTCCTGAAGTGGTAGTTCCTCTTCCAAATTTGATTTCTTCACTGTACAATCGCATTATAAAAAATTGCCCTTCTGACCATAATTTTGGCAACGGACACAATACATCAAGTCATCGCTGCTGTGACAAAACAAAAAATGTGACAATGCTCTTCCTATACATTTTCTCCGATAAGGCTGGTCACGCCTCCCAGCCACATATTGATATACAGTCCATCACAACAATTTTCGTTGTGCTCATTTTCCCATGCAGGTGTATAAAGGAAAAATGAACATCAAACTCTAGGAGTGGGTAAATATGTGATGCAGCATACTGTACCATTACGTTACATTAGCGGCCGTAAATGTCATGGAAGCAGTGGAAAAAATATGGCGCACAATAGCTTCAGGTGCAAGTACACAGAGTAGAGATCTAATAAATCGATATCGGCCGGCCGCAAGGAAAAAGAATCTCCAGAATTAAATAATGTTGGACTGAAAAAAATTTGAATGAGAACGATTCTTGACTACCTTGGTGAAGAAAGAGTTACGAGTCGAAGAGAAGCAGCACGACTTACGGAAGGATATAAAAGGATCAACGGAACGTTAAATACTAAACTATTAATATACAAACAGCAGTGAAGACTACATCTGCAAGAATATCGGCAGAAAAGGCGAAGATTTGAAGGAAATATTCGTTACTGTAACACCTAAACTCAGAAACGAAAGGAAACTTCAGCCGAGTTATACATTGCCGAAAGTAGTATTATAACGGCAAATTCTTGCTAGGGAAATCATAATTTATTGTTTCCAGGAGGGAGACAATATCTGTTTAAGCGAAAGAATTAGCAAGAAGTAGGCCGAATTAGAGAAATCTATAAATTTAAAGAAAAGAATATTCTCGTCCAATACGAGTTTCCGAAAACAAATATTACGTATTGAATAGCCTACTATTCACCAGTACACTATGATTTCTACTATGTATTTGTTCTTTTATGATTGCATGAGAACTGGTGACAAGATGGACTCAGCTTAAACAGATGGAATTGTTCGCTCAAGACTGAATAGCTCAAGCCAAGATCCCAAGCCGGAGCCGCAGATGACGTAATCTTTGGATCGCAGGGGCTGCCTACTCCATGATGCCGTAGTCCAGGAGAGATCCAGCAGCAAAATCCCGTTACGAGATAAGTATTATGAGTTGCATCGTAATAAATTTAAAATCAATTGATGAAAAATATTTATATGTGTACAGGAGTGCTAGATGTAAGAGATGAAGTGCCAATGAAAGGATATATGAATATAAATGAAAGTTATTAGCCGATGAAATGTGCCAATTTATGCTATATAAATATGGTGCTAATGTGATAATTTTAAGGTTAATGGAAACTACATCTGATTGAGCATTTGTGCATGTTTTGTGCCAATCAATACGTGTAGACCCTGAAACGTTTAACCAGTTGTGATTGTAGAAAATGTAGACGAAATATAAGACGTAACCTATAACTTCAGGTCAATATGTGTACCAATCATGGCCAGTACGATAATAGCATTGTAAGGAAGTGTTTGAAATATTACGAAGTTGCAGCGTATGAGAGAATAATCAGATTATTAAGTATTGCTACCGTAACACAGAGGTTATTTTAGTGGAATTGAATGATGATATTTTTAAATATGGAGGTATATATATATATATATATATATGAAGGAAATGGAATGTAAATGTGGCAAGTTGTAATTAGAGTGAAGAGATATGTTTCTGTTCGTTGTTTAAGAATGGGATAGATGATTGAATTGCGAATTCCTGTGTTACGTATTTTATTTATATTTGGATTAGCGCTGCAAGTGAAGGATTTAGGCCATGTTGAGTTGAATGTATATCTCGGGTCATGTATAATGTGTCTCGTTGTAACTTTCAGCGGAAGATATTGAGAGGTTACGTGTTTGTTATACATTACGTAATATATATATTCAGGAATAGTATGGAGTCTCGCACATTTACATATTGGAAGGTCAGCGCGGTAACGATAATATGAAGTACGGTTTACTTTGACTAAGCATTGGCACAGCGAAGAGATATTTGAGAATATGTAAATATATTGGCACATGATTATGAATGCATGGCACGATTTTCGCAGGTTAGACTGACGTACTATCAAATCTATGGCACTCTGTATAAAAATTATTAGGTTTATTTTGTACATATGGTGATGTACTATTTTAATTTATTCATGTTGGGTTATGATAGGAATATTAGTAACTGCATGGGTGTTTTGAACCCAGAGTTTAAACATGGTAATGCTTATCTCGTAACGTGGTGAGTCACAAACAAGAATCCAAACATGTATCCAAGTAAATTTTGTCAAACAGTCCGAAAGGAAAGACCTAAATGATGCCCCAAAGAAAATCCCAAACAATATAAAAAGGAAGATATTCCACTCCTCCTTGGTTTAATAAAGTTATGGTCCCTATTTTTCCCCTTGTACCAATTTAAGAATGGAAGATATGGTATATTTTGGTACTTAACGAAAATGTAAGCAAATAAGATGATAACTTAAAGATTTTTCAAATATGTTTATCTCGGAAATCAAGCATTTGAGAATGATATTTGTAATTTCATACAACTTTCTTTCCTTTATTGCCGATGGATGCCTATTATTCAATTTTATTATACATTAGCATGCTAATAAACTAGATATAGTTTTGATTTTGCGTTTCTATTCCTTAAGTAACTTGTAGTATATAGTAGTATGGTAATATACGGATCTATTGAGTTAAATCGTGCTAAATACTAGGTGATGATCAGATAATTTCTTTCACGTATGATACGGAATGACTAGTTGAACGGACGGATACTCTTCAACGGAATCTACGATTTATCTAAAGCAAATGGGAATATAATAAAGCGAGTTTACCCTGAGAAACGAGTATGCACCATGTTATAGTAGCTCGTGTTCATAAATTATATCTCAGTTCAGAGTCTAGGTATGATTTACGACCCGATGCATTGAATTTTATAGCCGGAGCAATATTTAAACAAGTGTATATTCAGTTAATGCTCCAACGCGGCATAATAGAGGAAGTCACCGCGGGAACATTTAATAAACGAAAGGTGCATCATTTTTGGTCGCCCAACGCGGCGCAACAACATAAGACAGAGGCATCGGGAAAGGTTACAAAAATCATCAGGTTCATTAAATTTGGCCCCCAACAGTGGAGCAAGTTGAAGAGGAAGGTACCGTGGTCGCCAAATATCACTAAATTTGTATCCCGAACATGAGGCAAAGTTTGAAGAGGTCGGATGATTAATTAAATGCTGGATATGTAGAAATTTTATAACTTGATTATGGAGCAAATATTGAGGATGAGATATGGATGATTGGATTGGACATGGGTTATATGATGCCGTAGCCTCGACGAAGTTGAAAAGAGTACCGTGGCTGTTGTGTAATATTATGAGCTCTTATTCATAAAGTGAGCTGTTGAAAAAGGATTGTGGAGGAAAATATATCGCGATAAAGGAATGTTGAGAAGACAGATTATGGATGACATGAAGATATATGAGGTCAGGTTGTAGCGGTGAAGAGTGATAATAGGAAAAGAGGATGGCAAACATAATATAGTATACCCTAATCAAGAAGAGAGTTGCACAATGAGTTAGAATGTAACTATGAGACGGCATGGAAGAATGAAATGAAGCATGATGGATTGCGGATGCAAATATGGCATGCGATGAAGGATGATTTCTTGTATACTAGGAATAGAGTAGGAAAGGGATTGACTATACATTTATTTAGATTGTTCCGAGAAAATTTCGTTAGGTACTTAGGATAGTGGAAGTGTATTAATGGAATGTAAATTTTATTTATTGTATCTATAGGTTAAGTGAATAAGGGATAAACATAATTGAAAATGATTATTATTTTAAATGTTTGGATTCTCATGTGACTTGGACAGGCTGATTTGGGTTGAGCTAAAGTAGCCTTGGGTGATCATTCCTAATTAAGAAAGAATTTGTTGAAGTAATAGAAGTTGTAGAATAAGTGTATGATTAAGTCTGACAGACTGTGTTATAGTAGTATTTTGAGATCGAATTAGTTGAATTTACGGATTCATAGAGAAAGTTAGGCTTATAGAGAATTGAACAGGCATATTAGAGAATTTTAACGATAAAAAGATGTCGAATTTAGCTCAGCTGAAATCCCAACTTGAGGGATACCAGAAGGTAACTGAGGAGGAAATCAGGAAGAGAGACGAAGCGATACAGGAAGTCAGGGACAATCAAAAGGGAATCTTGGAGAGAATCCAAGAAATGATTAACAAACTGGAAGGAAGGAGTGAGGAAGAAAGAAGGGAAAGACAGGAAGAGACAAGAAGGCAGAATGAGAAATTTCAAGAGATGATTAATGGGTACAATGAGGAAGCAAGAAGGCGGAATGAGGAAGAAAGAAGAGAAAGACAGGAAGAAGCAAGAAAGCGAAAAGAAGAATTCCAAGAAATATTTAGCAGGCAGGAAGAAAGATTCGAGGAAATGATTAATGAGGACAACGAAAAAACAAGGGAGCAAAATGAAAAGTTCCAAGAGATGATTAATGAGAGATTTCAAGAAATGATTATCAGGCAGGATGAAAAGCAGCAAGAAGAGATTAACAGGCAAAATGAGAGGCAGCAGGAAATGAGGGAAGAAATGAAAGAGGTTATAAGAGCGGAGATTGAGAAATTTGGAAGCGAAGTCACGCAAATTAAAACAGATATCGATGAGCTGCGTAACCAGGTGACGGAAATTGTGGAAAACAGGAGTGAAGAGGTTAATAAAAAAATAAATGAGGTCAGCAAGGAATTGAAGGAAAGTAGAGAGGCTATACGAACTCTGAAGGAGAAGGAAATGAAGAGTTTGACGGAGAATTTGGAAAACTTGAAATTAGATTCCACAGAGAGATGGGAACAATATCAAGAGAGGATGAACAAATTAGATGAGATAATAGGAAATACAAATAAGTCAATAGAAGTAAATTTTATCCTGGTGAGAGAACAAGTATCGAATAAAATAGATATAATCCGAGAGGAAGTAGAGCGGAATAAGAATGAGGTTGACAGTAGAGTTGACAATACGGAAAGGGAGTTGCGGACCATCCGAAAAGAGATACAGGAATTAAGGGTACATGACCAAAACGCAGGATCCGGTATGTTAGGAAATATGGAAATTCGGATGAACGAAAGAGAAGCAACACCAACAATGACGACGGATTCCAACCAGATTATCAACGGCGGAATAAGTGGAAACGGGAATTGTAGCAATAGAGGTCCAGCAGTAATAAATATTATTAAAACAGTTGATGATAGACCAAAACATTTTGATAACACTGCAAGTGTATCACCTAAGCAGTTTCTTAGGGAAATGGAGGATTATTTTATGGCTAATCAGATTCCAAATGAACGGAAGCTCAAAATAGTTGAGAATCACTTAGACTCCAACCCTGGTATATGGTACCAAGCATTTAGGTACAGCTTTCATGATTATGAGGAATTTAAAACAGCATTCTTGCGAAGGTATTGGAGCTCAAAGGTGCAATTACAGCTTAGGATGGAGCTATACTCCCGGAAATTCGCATTTAATGGGCAGACAAGACACTCAGATTATTTCGCATTCCAATTTCAACGATTTCAAGATCTGGACGACGCACCAAGCGAATTGGAAGCAATAAAAACAATCCAGAGGCAGTTTCCTCCCGAGGTGCAAAGGCACTTGGCAGTAGCAAATGTTCAGACAGCTATAGAAATGGAAGACCGGCTAAGGCAACTAGACATGGCAACTGCACATCCCACGACCAGGTTAATGCGGAATGCAGAGAATGAGGCATCGATAAATGTGATAACGCCGGAGAATGTGGAAAATAGTAGATGGAGAGAACTTAAGAATAGTGTTAGAAACCGGGAAGTGGATGGAAAGAAAGAAACAAAAGAATGCCAATGCCAAAAAGGATATGTAAATCGACGGACATATCAAACGAGCGATAGATATGTACCATATTATAGGACGAATAATAGGTACTCAGGAAACGGAGCTCGGAATAATTTTCGAAGAAGGCAGCCCTACGAAGGAAGGAGAGAACAAAGTTACAAGGGTAGAGAATTTGCCAAAAGAAAGTATGTCCAAGAGTTAAGGGAAAATTCAAATAATAAGGATAAATGGGAACAGGCGATTAAGGACAAAGAAGTGGTTGGTGACATAGAAGGTGCGGAGAGCTTAGAACTCCAGGAGTACAAGAAGATGGAGGCAGGGAAACGAAGGTTGAATCCGAGTGCACAAAATTTTAGTGCAGGGATAGACGTTTCCGAGAAGAAAGAAAAGCGTCGATTATAAATTAGATATAAAGGAAAGATGCAATAAAGAAAGGAAATCAAATGGAAAAATTATGAGTTGGTTAATTGCGCAAAACAGATAATGGGAGTGAAGACGATCAAGAGTGATTATACGAAAGAAATTAGAAATAATCAAACATAAGATGAGATACAAAGAATGAGGATAATGTAACGTAAAGGTCCATTATACAAGTATATGGAAGAGCGGATTAAATATGTTGTATCCAACATATTTAAAGTTAACGTGGAGGTGAAATGTACCATTACGTTACATTAGCGGCCGTAAATGTCATGGAAACAGTGGACAAATATGGCGCACAATAGCTTCAGGTGCAAGTAAACAGAGTAGAGATCTAATAAATCGATATCGGCCGGCCGCAAGGAAAAAGAATCTCAAGAATTAAATAATGATGGATTGAAAAAAATTTGAATGAGAACGATTCTTGACTACCTTGGTGAAGAAAGAGTTACGAGTCGAAGAGAAGCAGCACGACTTACGGAAGGATATAAAAGGATGAACGGAACGTTAAATACTAGACTATTAATATACAAACAGCAGTGAAGACTACATCTGCAAGAATATCGGCAGAAAAGGCGTAGATTTGAAGGAAATATTCGTTACTGTAACACCTAAACTCAGAAACGAAAGGAAACTTCAGCCGAGTTATACATTGCCGAAAGTAGTATTATAACGGCAAATTCTTGCTAGGGAAATCATAATTTATTGTTTCCAGGAGGGAGACAATATCTGTTTAAGCGAAAGAAATAGCAAGAAGTAGGCCGAATTAGAGAAATCTATAAATTTCAAGAAAAGAATATTCGCGTCCAATACGAGTTTCCGAAAACAAATATTACGTATTGAATAGCCTACTATTCACCAGTACACTATGATTTCTACTATGTATTTGTTCTTTTATGATTGCATGAGAACAGGTGACAAGATGGACTCAGCTTAAACAGATGGAATTGTTCGCTCAAGACTGAATAGCTCAAGCCAAGATCCCGAGCCGGAGCCGCAGATGACGTAATCTTTGGATCGCAGGGGCTGCCTACTCCATGATGCCGTAGTCCAGGAGAGATCCAGCAGCAAAATCCCGTTACGAGATAAGTATTATGAGTTGCATCGTAATAAATTTAAAATCAATTGATGAAAAATATTTATATGTGTACAGGAGTGCTAGATGTAAGAGATGAAGTGCCAATGAAAGGATATATGAATATAAATGAAAGTTATTAGCCGATGAAATGTGCCAATTTATGCTATATAACTATGGTGCTAATGTGATAATTTTAAGGTTAATGGAAACTAGATCTGATTGAGCATTTGTGCATGTTTTGTGCCAATCAATACGTGTAGACCCTGAAACGTTTAACCAGTTGTGATTGTAGAAAATGTAGACGAAATATAAGACGTAACCTAGAACTTCAGGTCAATATGTGTACCAATCATGGCCAGTACGATAATAGCATTGTAAGGAAGTGTTTGAAATATTACGAAGTTGCAGCGTATGAGAGAATAATCAGATTATTAAGTATTGCTACCGTAACACAGAGGTTATTTTAGTGGAATTGAATGATGATATTTTTAAATATGGAGGTATATATATATATATATATATATGAAGGAAATGGAATGTAAATGTGGCAAGTTGTAATTAGAGTGAAGAGATATGTTTCTGTTCGTTGTTTAAGAATGGGATAGATGATTGAATTGCGAATTCCTGTGTTACGTATTTTATTTATATTTGGATTAGCGCTGCAAGTGAAGGATTTAGGCCATGTTGAGTTGAATGTATATCTCGGGTCATGTATAATGTGTCTCGTTGTAACTTTCAGCGGAAGATATTGAGAGGTTACGTGTTTGTTATACATTACGTAATATATATATTCAGGAATAGTATGGAGTCTCGCACATTTACATATTGGAAGGTCAGCGCGGTAACGATAATATGAAGTACGGTTTACTTTGACTAAGCATTGGCACAGCGAAGAGATATTTGGGAATATGTAAATATATTGGCACATGATTATGAATGCATGGCACGATTTTCGCAGGTTAGACTGACGTACTATCAAATCTATGGCACTCTGTATAAAAATTATTAGGTTTATTTTGTACATATGGTGATGTACACTGACTGACAGAGCAAATGCAACACCAAGGAGGAGTGGTTCGAAAGGGATGAAAGTTGGGGAAAAAACAGAGACGGCACGGACGAGTAATTGATGTTTATTTCAAACCGATATGCAGGTTACACAATGCGCACGGCATCGACTCAGTAGGATGTAGGACCACCGCTAGCGGCGATGCACGCAGAAACACGTCGAGGTACAGAGTCAATAAGAGTGCGGATGGTGTCCTGAGGGATGGTTCTCCATTCTCTGTCAACCATTTGCCACAGTTGGTCGTCCGTACGAGGCTGGGGCAGAGTTTGCAAACGGCATCCAATGAGATCCACACGTGTTCGATTGGTGAGAGATCCGGAGAATACGCTGGCCACGGAAGCATCTGTACACCTCGTAGAGCCTGTTGGTTGATGCGAGCAGTGTTTGGGTGGGCATTATCCTGCTGAAACAGAGCATTGGGCAGCCCCTGAAGGTACGGGAGTGCCACCGGCCGCAGCACATGCTGCACGTAGTGGTGGGCATTTAACGTGCCTTGAATACGCACTAGAGGTGACGTGGAATCATACGCAATAGCGCCCCAAACCATGATGCCGCGTTGTCTAGCGGTAGGGCGCTCCACAGTTACGGCCGGATTTGACCTTTCTCCACGCCGATGCCACACGCGTCTGCGGTGACTATCACTGACAGAACAGAAGCGTGACTCATCGGAGAACACGACGTTCCGCCATTCCCTCATCCAAGTCGCTCTAGCCCGGCACCATGCCAGGCGTGCACGTCTATGCTGTGGAGTCAATGGTAGTCTTCTGAGCGGACGCCGGGAGTGCAGGCCTCCTTCAACCAATCGACGGGAAATTGTTCTGGTCGATATTGAAACAGCCAGGGTGTCTTGCACATGCTGAAGAATGGCGGTTGACGTGGCGTGCGGGGCTGCCACCGCTTGGCGGCGGATGCGCCGATCCTCGCGTGCTGACGTCACTCGGGCTGCGCCTGGACCCCTCGCACGTGCCACATGTCCCTGCGCCAACCATCTTCGCCACAGGCGCTGCACCGTGGACACATCCCTATGGGTATCGGCTGCGATTTGACGAAGCGACCAACCTGCCCTTCTCAGCCCGATCACCATACCCCTCGTAAAGTCGTCTGTCTGCTGGAAATGCCTCCGTTGACGGCGGCCTGGCATTCTTAGCTATACACGTGTCCTGTGGCACACGACAACACGTTCTACAATGACTGTCGGCTGAGAAATCACGGTACGAAGTGGGCCATTCGCCAACGCCGTGTCCCATTTATCGTTCGCTACGTGCGCAGCACAGCGGCGCATTTCACATCATGAGCATACCTCAGTGACGTCAGTCTACCCTGCAATTGGCATAAAGTTCTGATCACTCCTTCTTTGTGTTGCATTTGCTCTGTCAGTCAGTGTACTATTTTAATTTATTCATGTTGGGTTATGATAGGAATATTAGTAACTGCATGGGTGTTTTGAACCCAGAGTTTAAACATGGTAATGCTTATCTCGTAACGTGGTGAGTCACAAACAAGAATCCAAACATGTATCCAAGTAAATTTTGTCAAACAGTCCGAAAGGAAAGACCTAAATGATGCCCCAAAGAAAATCCCAAACAATATAAAAAGGAAGATATTCCACTCCTCCTTGGTTTAATAAAGTTATGGTCCCTATTTTTCCCCTTGTACCAATTTAAGAATGGAAGATATGGTATATTTTGGTACTTAACGAAAATGTAAGCAAATAAGATGATAACTTAAAGATTTTTCAAATATGTTTATCTCGGAAATCAAGCATTTGAGAATGATATTTGTAATTTCATACAACTTTCTTTCCTTTATTGCCGATGGATGCCTATTATTCAATTTTATTATACATTAGCATGCTAATAAACTAGATATAGTTTTGATTTTGCGTTTCTATTCCTTAAGTAACTGGTAGTATATAGTAGTATGGTAATATACGGATCTATTGAGTTAAATCGTGCTAAATACTAGGTGATGATCAGATAATTTCTTTCACGTATGATACGGAATGACTAGTTGAACGGACGGATACTCTTCAACGGAATCTACGATTTATCTAAAGCAAATGGGAATATACTAAAGCGAGTTTACCCTGAGAAACGAGCATGCACCATGTTATAGTAGCTCGTGTTCATAAATTATATCTCAGTTCAGAGTCTAGGTATGATTTACGACCCGATGCATTGAATTTTATAGCCGGAGCAATATTTAAACAAGTGTATATTCAGTTAATGCTCCAACGCGGCATAATAGAGGAAGTCACCGCGGGAACATTTAATAAACGAAAGGTGCATCATTTTTGGTCGCTCAACGCGGCGCAACAACATAAGACAGAGGCATCGGGAAAGGTTACAAAAATCATCAGGTTCATTAAATTTGGCCCCCAACAGTGGAGCAAGTTGAAGAGGTTCAATACATTCTTACAGTGTGGTACAGTAAGGTTCAGTTTCTTTACGCACGCACATAGGAAAATGAACTCATCGAAAATTGTTCTGATGGACTGCATATCAGTGTGTGGTTGGGAGGCGTGACCAGTCTTAAGGTAAATAATGAATAAGAAGCACATTGTCACATTCGTAGATTTGGCTCATCGGCGATGAAGTTTCTTTGAGTCATTTGTTCAGGATGCCCATGCAGAAATTAGTTAAACGTGCTCCTATGTGATAATTGAATTGCGCTTGTCGGACAGCAGTGTATTCGGTTTAACTCCAAGAAAGTTCACATTGCTTTTTATAGCTGTGAATTTAGTCAGGGTCTGTCGGTCACTAAATCTCTAGTCATTTTCTCGAGATCGGCGAGGTAGTTCAACAATTCTACGTATGTACCAGGTTCGACGGTCAAATACAGTGTGTTTAGTTTTAACCTGCGCCATTTAAAAACAATCCTCTTCTCAGGTGGGTGGCTCCAGATGGCCACCACGTATATATCCATGGCTAGATCACACCAAAATTTCATGGGGCTGAACATCTGATAACGTATCGCGGAGTAGGATTATTCCAAAGAGGTGTACAGCGTTCGTAATAATCCGTTTATTAATGTCGGGGTGTGTAAAATTGATTTCAGTTTCAGTTCCGAATGCTTTTTTTTTGTTTCATTAGTCTATAGAGATCTACTTTGGATGGTCATCAATTTACTACAAATAAAGGTGAATTATATTACGTCGAACACCTATAGATTTTAATTAATAAGCGATATCAATTATTCGTACTCTCCTAGTTTAAATAGCTTACGGGTGCACATCGTTTCATTTTCCTCTCTACGCACAAATTTAAATGTTCGAAAGTATAATGAAAGCTAATTTCTGTCTGGGTCAATGCCTGAATGGTCAGCGAAGTGGTTTTCTGTTCAGAAGGATTTAAGAGCGTATGGATAATTCCTTGCGTCTGGGACTAGGTGCTTGCGTTCGTCTTGATACACTACTCTTCATCTCAGCACAGCACAGCACACCACACTACCAACTAGTAAGTTGAACATTTATTTCAGGAACTGTTTATTTTGTTGGCTTCATCCACACTGTACGTGTTTTGTTTCATCCCGTGGAACTGAATCAGAAGAAACACGATTGAGTATAAATCCATCTCTGTTGTTAGCTTCTAAACGCAGAGGGCGGCTTCAACTCTTGGGTTGTGTTTATCACATCACGCCAACCAATATCAATCGATAACAGGAACCGCTTGCTATCAGTATCCAGTGTCATATATCAGTCGCTGGCCTCCTTCAGGGAGTAAGATTGATGGCAATATAGCTCACTCCATTCGATTAAAAACTCAACGTGACAGTTATGAACTTTCCATTATATTGAATGGATTTCGTAGCATATATCCTGAGTCGTATGAACTATGTGAGGGAGGGTTATCTAACCATTCGTAATGGAGACTGTGCTAGATGAAACGCATTCGTGTAAGGTGGCTGGTGTAAAAATCTAGGAGTGCACGTAAAAATGACCTAAAAGGGGACATTGATGATATAAGCGTACGTACCAAAGTGAAAACTGTAAAAACTTTTGCATTTTTATTATGGATGAGTTTAAGGAACTGGGGTTCCTATTACTTTTGAGGCCAGTCGTGGAATTTGGAGCAGTCATATTAACCCGCCAATGCACGGGTTGGGTCTGTGAGACCCATGCGCTGGTATTTCCAACATTTTATGATAGACGGTGATAGCTGCATACTTCCGGCTTCTGCTACCTTCCTTTTATCACCGGTGTAGTATTCCTGCAGACGAACATGGAAGTGATTGCTTTAGTACGTGAGCAGTGGTAAGTTAAAGTGCTCTGTGGGCCTGTGAGACCCAACTCGTGCAGTCGTGGAAGTTTTTTTTTATCATAAGCATTTTAGTCTTTCCATATTAACCGTGTACATAAAGAAGATTATAGGGTGATTATTACTTAGCGTCTTGTCCAAATTCGTGGTTTAGCTAGCCTGGCTGTCTTTCACCTTAGTTCCTTGGGTTTTAAGTACAGAGGTGAGACTTAAAATGGGTTGACCTAGGCTAATGAGTTCGTTTCTTCGTAGGTCTAAGAAAAAGGAGTGTTATGATGTCAGCAATCCACGTGATATGGAACGAGTTGCCGCATTATTGGAGGAACCATTATCAGATGGTGAAATTTACTGTGGTTTTCCTCTCGTCGATGCACAACGACGATAAAACTGAGGAAAGTATAGAAGGAAAGAGGAAGCCTGTAATAGTCACATTCTATAATTCAGGTAAGGGTGGTGTAGGCTGTGTAGACGAAAGGACGGCTCGAAACACTATAAGTTGGAGAATGGTCATCTTCTATGCGTTGCTGAATATTACAGGCTTTAACGAATATTTAATATTCAGAGCCAACAACACTAACTCTCCGGACGCAAGGAACAGAATAATTTTTCTTGAAGAGACTCTTGTTTCTTCTAACTGAAGAACAAATAAGAGAAAGAGGTGTCTCAAGATATCTTCCTAAGAGCATTCGCGATACTGCAAGAAGGATATCTGGCTTGACGGCAGAAGCAGGGCGTGAAAATACAGAAAATAAAAGAGGACCTCGTCCATACTGCAAGTCAGAAAAGACCCGCTACTCGTGCTGTTTGTGCAGAAAGTAAATGTATGTTGAACCCTCCGTATTTGTGTGCAGTGAATGTAAAGCTAAAATTTGAATGTTCCAGTGAACATTCTGGATCGTGAAGATTAGGTTATGACGACTTCATAAATTTTGACTTGATAAGTTCTGAATTTTGTGATCAAATAAAATATTGTGTGTAAATTTGCAGTGGTTAGAGAATTGCTTTGTAAAATGTTAAGTAAGTGTTAATCATCAAAGGTTTAGTGACGGCAATGTGTTTATGATGTTATCGGAATAGGAGGGAATGAATACTGAAAATAAAAATATATTAGCATACTATAAAAAAGAAATATGATGATGGGTCTGTGAGAACCAACCCGTTTACTCATGTAACTTTTTGTGACCCGTGCACTGGCGGGTTAACGCGTAAGTAGGGCTTATATGGTAAGTGAATTAAAGATTGGACTGAGAAAGACAGTGCAGTTCATGCTCAGTGATTAAATATTAGAGGTATTGTAACAAAAATAATGAGAGATTTGGGTGGCAATTCCTTGAGAATAAAAGGAAGAAAGGAAAACAATGTGCCTTATGCAAGCAGACGATTTTTGAGGTGAATAGTTAATTGACAGAGACTTGCACTGAACGCTGAAAGGCATAACGGTCAATAATGGAGCTATATGTATAGACAATGCTTATACTTCAATTCAAACGATAGTGGGTTCAGTCCAAGATGAATTCCGGAATATTTGACAGTGATTACGTAGGACAGCTCCATGTTGGATCTTTCCCATATGTTAAAGAAATCATGCAGAACAGAGTTCATAACCCAACCGTCTCTTTTAACATTGATGAATCTACAGCAAAATAATAATAATAATAATAATAATAATAATAATAATAATAATAATAATAATAATAATAATAATAATAATAATAATAATAATAATAATAATAATCTATCGTTTTCCCACACATGTAGGGTCGCGTGTACGAACTGTGACGTCCATGCGGAGATGGCCTTGTTTTACAGCCGGATGCCCTTTCTGATGCCAACCTTATGTTGAGGGATCTAATCACTATTGCTTATTTCTGTGGTGGCTGGTAGTGTGGTGTGTTGTCTGAATACGAAGAGGAGAGTGTTGGAACAAGCACAAGCAGCCAGTTCCCGAGCCAGAAGAATTGATCAGACGCGATTAAAATCACCGACCAGGCCCGAAATTGAGCCCGGGACCCTCTGAAACGAAGGCTTCAACGCTAACCATTCAGCCAAGGTGTCTAATAATAATAATAATAATAATAATAATAATAATAATAATAATAATAATAATAATAATAATAATAATAATAATAATAATAATAATAATTTGACATGTCTGTAATAATGTAGAGATTCCGAAGACATTTAAGAAGTGTTGGTTGGAAGTTATTATTATTATTATTATTATTATTATTATTATTATTATTATTAGCTCCTACGCTGTAATATATTCAAGGTTCCTTTCCACGTAAGCATAGGAAAATGAACACAACGAAAAATGCCATTGATGCTTCCACGGCCCGTGACAGACATTATATAGGCTTTTGGGCTTATACCGTGTCAAGAAAATAATGTGAAATTCTTTACGTTTCGCAGAGAACTTTGCTCTGCGTCATCAGAAGAAAATCTTCACTGTCCACGAGACAGGCTTCTAAAACAATTTGGTTTGAATTTAGACGTTACCCAATAGAAGTGGAAATGGTACGTTCATTCGTCACCAGATGGCTCCCTGGACGCTGTACAGCGCTAGCGTCCGAAGCGGAAGCTGACAGAACCATCAGAATCAGTTTGAGAGCGTCACATAACATAACAGGTGTACGCACATATGGAGGTATGGCACTGATACAAGCCTGGAATGTAACATCGGTTTGAGAGCCATTCGGAGAAATGCTATCAAACACGAACACACCGTGGGTTTCAGCCAATGCCACCGCACGGTACTTGCTAAGGGCCGAGCCCTTGGACACGTGCAGATTTAGCAACACCGTCTCGCAAAGCCATGTGAATTCGCCCGCGAAGTGATCTTATTGGCTAACTTAAGCAGCTGATAAAATGACAACTGAGCGAGATATCTAATAATTTTTTTCCAATTATGGATTTGTATTTCAACTCTCTAACGCTCATATATCCGGTTCACGTTGTTTCCGACCACCTGTATAACGTATAAGTAAAATAGTTCTCTGGTTATTTAAATTGTTCCTGTTGTAAGGTTTCATAACATGTTCTTCTAACTTATAAGCTTAACCAGCAAAAAACGCATAGGGTGTTTTTGATTTAGTGCCTAGTAAAAGGTTTCCTGGGAGTAGCTTTAATTTTTTTTTTTTTTTTTTGCTAGTTGCTTTACGTCGCACCGACACAGATACGTCTTATGGCGACGATGGGACAGGGAAGGGCTAGGAGTGGGAAGGAAGCGGCCGTGGCCTTAATTAAGGTACAGCCCCAGCATTTGCCTGGTGTGAAAATGGGAAACCACGGAAAACCATTTTCAGGGCTGCCGACAGTGGGGTTCGAACCTACTATATCCCGAATACTGGGTACTGGCCGCACTTAAGCGACTGCAGCTATCGAGCTCGGTCTTTAATTTTTTTACTTTGCAAGAGTTCGTAAAAGTTTGTGTGTTTTATAATGCCTCTGTCTGATATTCGAGCAATAAAACCAAGATCATCTGTAAGGAACTCCCAATTAGGTCCAAATACTGCAATTATTATTTTTTTTGCTAGGGGCTTTACGTCGCACCGACACAGATAGGTCTTATGGCGACGATGGGATAGGGAAGGCCTAGGAGTTGGAAGGAAGCGGCCGTGGCCTTAATTAAGGTACAGCCCCAGCATTTGCCTGGTGTGAAAATGGGAAACCACGGAAAACCATCTTCAGGGCTGCCGATAGTGGGATTCGAACCTACTATCTCCCGGATGCAAGCTCACAGCCGCGCGCCTCTACGCGCACGGCCAACTCGCCCGGTAGTACTGCAATTAAAATTATACTATGAAATTTCTTGTCTCTCGTTGTTTAATACTTGCGATATGTTTGTCATCTGTAGAACTTACGCACTTTGGGAACTTCCACCGTCATTAGAAACTATCTGCAAAATTTTCCAGTCATTTTTAGTTGCAGGCATCTGAAAGAAAACAAACCTTAAAAACTTAATTTCAGAAACGAAGATCAATTTTCATACGTAGAGTTAAAGTAAAGTTTCCTGCGTTGCAGATTAATGAAAATGGCTAAATATGTTGAATATGTTGAACAGGGAGAGCAAATAACTAGTCCATCGAATGCGAATTTACAACCTATCCTTCTATATCACCACCTCGTTCCCCAAAAGTTAAAGGCAAACCGGGCAACCGCACTATAGCAGCGGACGAGAACGTTTTGGCAGTTTTAATGAAAGAGAGAAGACATAGTTATGGCAATGTCATATGCCTTCAAATTGGCAAATGTGACAAAAGAACAACGAATATTTTGCTGACGAAGTAATCAATGATGTGTTGATGTAAGGGAAACTTGGAACTTTGACCTGACCGTCTCATGTTGTGGATACCTATTCACCAGTCAACTCCTTTGCCTTCACCCTTAA
Source organism: Anabrus simplex (assembly GCF_040414725.1). Lineage (NCBI taxonomy): Eukaryota > Metazoa > Arthropoda > Insecta > Orthoptera > Tettigoniidae > Anabrus > Anabrus simplex. The sequence goes on along the minus strand of NC_090266.1, from coordinate 113,979,058 downwards.
ATGAACATTTTTAACAGCCCACGCAGCTACAATTAAGAGCCACAGCGAAGTTCTTCAGTATCCACTTTCACTATTCTACAAAAATGCATTCATTGAAAGTGTTACCTTTTACTACTTCTGAAACGTGATCATATAATTTCCTCACTTATCCTTTCAAGACTATAACCAACAAATTAAAATTGAAATTCAAAATTGATAAGCAAATTATTACATCTTCCATCAAAAACAAACATTTATTGTTTATTTATTCATTTATTATGACTGCACATGGCCTGACGTCATATTTCAGACCTCCAATTATTGCTCTGCAGGTCTCTTCAGTAATTTTTGACACAGTCTGATGTGAAATCCACATCGGAAAGCGGACATCTTATATTTCCTTCCATTAGCGAGAAAAAGTAACGCTGCAATTAATCCCTTCCTCCCATTACAGTGTTCTGTTTTGTTATGATTGGTTTAACCAATGTCAACAGTTCACAAGAAAATTATATTCTATATAAAGGTAGTTCTGAAAGTCGTCCCCAACATTACAAGTAAGTTCGTTAGCAAATCAATATTTCTATTTATTTAAGTTGCATTACGTCTCACGGACACAGATAGTTATTTTGGTGACGATGGGATAGGAAAGGCCTAGGAGTCGGAAGGATTCGGCCGTGGCCTTAATTAAGGTACAGCCCCAGCATTTGCCTGGTATGAAAATGGGAAATCACAGAAAACCATCTTCAGGGCTGCCGACAATGGGCCTCGAACCCACTATCTCCCAGATGCAAGCCCACAGCTGCGCGCCCCTAACCGCACGGCCAACTCGCCCGGTAATCAATATTTCTAGGTAAACCCCAGTCATACCACTCTTTGCACCATATTGCTCCCAATCATCTTTCTAAAAGGTTTCTGATAAGCAGTAAAACTAAGATCAACGGTCGCTTGCGGTCCATACTGTACGTGTTTCTAGACTTATTGAAATGACCTTGTCTAATGAGACAGATCAAAATCGCACAACCTACGAAGGTAGAAATATCGTGCAACATTTATTGACCGCTTTAATTGATTATATTGCACAGTTCAGTTTGCGCAACGTATTGTACATGTTTCGTTGCACCTCATATAATTAAGGGCCGATGACGTAGCTGTTAGCCCACTTTAAACAAGGATCATCATCATCATCATTCTCAACAAGTGGCCATAAAATGCAAATCTCCTTCTCCGCATGACATCAGAGATCTTCTGGACATGATTAGTTATTCCGACGTCTATATATCTTTGTGTTTAATTGGACCAAGAATTTTCCTTAAGACCTTTCTTTCTTAATTTCCGATTTTTCTATGAGGTATTTTTTGTTCATAGCAACATACAATGCAAACAAACAAAGTCTCCGGTCTTATGACAGTACAATAACTTCTATTATTATTATTATTATTATTATTATTATTATTATTATTATTATTATTATTACATCAGGAGCACGGCTGAAATTGCTTAGCTGATGTGTTGGGCTTCTTTTCCTCCCAAAATCTCTTCATCCTCTCGCTGAGCTTCTTCCTTCGTTCTTCTGTCCAGGTTAGAGTAGATCTGGTGTTGGGTTTGTCTGCAAAGTGGTGATTGCCAATTTTGGTTCTGAATTTACATCTGAAGAAGATATCTTTATTACCCACCCTAGAATACACCATCGGCTTTACAGGTAATAAAGACAGACAGAGCGAAACCCAGAAACAAAAAGAACAAACAAACAAACACTAGGCACTACATCTCTCCTAAAACTACTTAGCAAAATTATTTACCTCTAAATCTGCTCAGTGTCCTCCCACACGCACGCGGATAGCCGGCAAACGTGCAGGAAGCACCGCACTACAAATTACCCTATTTCCCTATTCCCCTATTCCTACCAACCACCTAGAAAAAAAAATATATATAGTAGACCGGTCTCTGCGTCAGCCCTGGTATGGAATACATGCCCACCAACCCGTTGATCGCAGGGACCAGCCTCGCCACGTGAGAACTGATCTTATTTCTCACCTACACCTGCTGACAATGTATTCCTTACCTACCATGTGTGCCAAGCCAGCTTGGCGGAAACCGGACCCATCACATGGCTTGTCACACACTTCCGCTATATACGTCACACCTTCTCTGTTCATTGTCAGCTCACTACCTTCCCTCTTCTTTTTCTTTTCTTGCCGTGCAGACATGCTAAAGCCTAGCTTCTTTGGGTTGGGTCAAGCCCCAACCCGTCCCTCTTCCCTTGATACGCCACCTTCTCCTCTCTCGCACTATTCCCGCCCACTACATCTCACCTTCTTGAACTTAAGACTTAAACATCAACAATTTTTTTTTTCACTTACACACAAACAGACAGTTTCCATTCCAAGTCCATCAGTTCACTCAGTCTTCACAATCTACAACACCACACTTGCCTCAAACCGTTGGACTTAATTTTTATACTTCCAACATTTTCTCCTTAACTACAGTCCCCCTTAATCTATCTAAATTACTATTACACATTAAACTTAATACATAAACATCAAGAATCCCTCAATTTTACACCCTTCATCAAGGCATCTACACCATTTAATTTTTATTTATTTTTTTACCTACATTCATAATTTCCATACTGCCAACATTTTCTCCTTAACTACATTCCCACTTAATCTATCTCAATTCTATCACATATACCTTCTTTATACTTCTTCCTCACAAACAATCCCTTTTTTTTTCACTCCTCATTTACACACCAACAGACAGTACTCCATTCCAAGTCCATTAGTTCACTCAGTCAACTCGCTTTTTTTTTTTTTTTACTAAGCTTTACACTACCCTCAAACCTACTCAACCTCCCCTTTTCTCAACGCTTACCTAATTTTCTCAGGCTTTCCCTTTGCCCCGGGCGGATCACCTTTCCACAGGGCAAGGTGCTCTCCCCCTTTCCCCTAACACTAAAGCCCCCTCTTCTGATATCATGATTACCATGATACCCTTCCCGCATTTGCTCAGGGCGGATATCCATTCCTCTGAGCAGAATGCCTTCCCCCTTTCTCCCTCAGCACAAACCACATTATCTGCACAACCCCTGTTACTCCCTCAATTTCTTTATAAATATAGCTCTGGCCACATTTAAGAATTTCGTTATATTCGTTCCTTTCTCCCACTCTCTACATAACCAAGATGTTATCTTATAGCTTTCCCCTACCATATGCAGCTCCTTCTTACTTAGTAGTTTGATCTTTATCTCCGCCAAAGGTCGGCATTGATTAAAAATATGCAGGTCCTCCCACTTCTCTCCACATAACACACATCTATCCCTATTCTCACTACCTACCCAACCCCTATTCCTCGGAACACCCAATAACCACCAATACAAACCTCTCTTATCCCTTCTACCCTCAAACTCCGTTTTCGGGTTTATTACTTCCACCAATTTATTTAAAACTGATAAAGAGACTCTCTCTCTACATTCCCCTATTAAGCTCTGTCTTTCCATATCTAGTAGTCTTCCCTTTATCCTTTCCCATACCCATTTATTCCTACCATCCCCTCAGACCTCTCCATATACCCCCAATCCAATATTTTGTAACCATTTTTTGCACTTATTCACCCAGTAACCTTCATTCGTCATACTTTTCTGAAAATTAAACGTTTCTTGTACTAACGCCCCACCCTTCCCTTCCTCCAATCTAATCCAGTACTTGAACACCCTCTTAGCTATTTCAACCTCTATCGATTCTTTACAGACTAATCTGGCCCCGGCATTGGCTGTACAATTCGGTAGGTCCATCATGATCTTGCTAAATTTCGCCACCACCTGGTTTAGTTCACTCCTATCTTCCTCCATTCCCCATACTTCAACCCCAAATAGCATTTTGCCCATTACCAGTGATTTAAACACCGTTTTCTGAATTTTGTATTTAACGTCTGGAAATTTCTTTTCTAATGCCCCTACTACCGCAAGCGCTCCTCTTCCTTTAAGTTTTGCCTTCTTACACTGATTTTTCCAAGAAGCATTCTTACTAATTATTACACCTAGGTACTCAATTTTTCCCCCTGGTTTAATTTCTTCCTGCTCCAGCCTCCAGACTTCCTTATTCTTTCTCCCACCCCTTTTCCTACACACCAATATCTGAGTCTTTCTTACATTTACTCTGAGAGACCATTTCCTAGTATATTCAACTACCTTGTCCAACCCTTTTTGCAAACCATTTGCCGTCAAAGCCAAAATCAATAGGTCATCCGCGAATAGCAACCCCGGAACCTCCATTTTCCCTACCCAAGGGCAATGCCATGCATCTCCACCATGACCCTCTAAAATATTATTTATAAATAATATAAATAATATCGGGGATAGCTTACATCCCTGTCTCACCCCGCTTTTCGATTCAAAACACTTACTCAACCTTCCATCCTGCAATTTAATCATCACAAACACTTCCTCATAAATAGTTTCAATTGCCACCCTCATTTTTTTCGACATTCCAACCTCCCCTAATCTCAAAAATAGCGCCTCCCTACTGACCGTATCAAAGGCTTTTTCTAAGTCAATCGCTGCTATAAATAATTTACGCCCTGCTATCCTCACATACTTTGTAATCAAAGTGTCCAGAATCCAAACATTATCAACTGTATTACATCCTTTCCTAAATCCATTTTGGAACTGAGATATCCTACCGTACTGTTCCGCCCAATTTGTTATCCTATTCGCCAAAACCCCTGTGTACACCTTTGACAGCGAGTCTAGGAGTGTAATTCCTCTATAGTTGTTTGGATCACTACTAGCTTCTTTATTTTTATAAATAGGGCATAATACCCCCATCCTCCATTCTCTAGGAAATTTCCCCGTTTCCAGCAACCTATTAAAGAATTTCACAATCCCTCTCAACATCGGTTCATTTGCCCCTACCTCTTTCCATACACTATTGGAAATACCATTCACACCTCCTGCAGCCTTGGGTCTAGCATTTTTTAATACTGTAATTACCTCCTGCCTTGTTATCTCCCCATCCAATATTGTAATGCCTACTTCCAGTTCCCTTCCAATTTGTGACTTGTCTATTTCTCTACCCAATTTCCTCTCCCCTTCTAAAAGCCTTTTAAAATGCCTAACCCACTCGTTTTCTCCTATTTTATCTCCCTTCCCCTCCGGTTTCGTTCTTCTGATCTTGTTTATTGACTCCCAAATCCTCTCAAATTTCTTCTCTCTGCAATATATATTTATTTTTTCAGCTTCCGCCTCCTTCCATCCTCTCTTCTTCTCATTCAATACCTCTTTATATTCCCTTCTCAATTTACAATATTCCTTCCTTTTTTCTTGCGTACCCTCCTTCCTAAACTCCGCTAGGGCTCTCATTACAACCTCACGTTTTCTCCTACAGTCTTCATCAAACCATCCATTCATTTTATTCTTTTTTCCCTCTACACTTCTCCTCACTTTCTTCCCCACCCTCCATACAGGGAGTTCAATTAATTTTAACACGTTATCCATATCATTCCCTTCTACCGCCCTTTCAATTCCTACCCTTAATATATCTCCCTCCTCTTTCAAATGCCGTCTTAATTTCTCTTTGGTATTATCATCCCATACATACTTCCATCCTCCATTCCTATACCTCTCCTTACTTTCCTCCATCTTTCCCTTCTCATCAGCAACCAAAGTTCTCAATTTTATTTTGATAGGCATATGTTCTGTCAACCCATATTCTAACACCTCAAAACTTATTATTCTCCTTAACGCTATCTCTGAGCTTATTCCTATGTCCACCACACTCCCTCCATTTGTTGTAATATACGTCAACTCACCCACACTATCCCCCTTCATCTACCCATTTAAAATAAATAAATGTTCTAGAGCACATAACTCTAATAACCTTTCTCCATAACTATTTACAACATTATCCTTGCTCTTCCTTTGCAGTATCCCGTCTACTTTTACTTCTTTCCCGTATACCGGTACTCTATTGCTCACTCTCGCATTCCAATCCCCCAATAAAATCATCCCATCTTCTACATACATTCCTTTAATTGTGTTTATTTCTTCAATCAGTTCGTCAAAAAAATGTTTATTTGCATACACTGAATCGCTCGGATGGTTATAAAGCAGTGCCAGACAAATTGCTTCCGCTGCCCCCTTCCCCATTTTTACTCTCAACCACACTACCCCTTCTACCCTAGTCTGTAACGTCTCCACCCATTCATCTATCTCATTCCTTACTAAAACTACTATGCCCCCTGGGTTTCGGCCCCTCTTCCCTATTTTTTCCCTTAACACGTTAACTACTCTATAACCGTCCCATGTAATTTCAACCCCCTTCCCTAACCACGTCTCTACTAGAGCAATAATCTCAAAATCTTTCACTAAATCCACAATTTCCTTATTCCCTAACTTCCCCATCAACCCCTCAATATTCAGCATCCCTATCACCATATCTAGTTATTTATTTCCTCCCCCTCCCTCCCTATACTTCTGCATTTCACCACTTCCCCCCTTACTTCTCGTGATTCTTCCTTTTGGCTCCACCCCATCCCTCTCTTTCTTCTCACCCCATCCTTCCCCTTTTCCGTGCCAGAGCCTTTTTTCCCACCCCATAGATCTTTTAAACTTAAGGATCTCGCCTTATTTAACGCCTGCTTTCTCTCCAGGTTTATTTCTGCATTATTCCTATTTGGGGAGGTTAAGTCACTACCCTGACTCCTTTCCCTTCCCGTCACCTCTTCACTACCTGTGTCCACTTCACTTCGGTCTAGTGTCCTACTTGTTGATTCACTCCTTCCTGGGCTGTTCTGACTCACCAAGGACTCTGCTGTCTTCGCTACCTGCCCGCTGACACCGCAGTCCCCTCTTCTCTCTTCCTTCTCCGTACTGATGTCGCCCTGCTCTCGATTTCTGCAACTCATTTCCTCCTCACATTTTTCCATCCTCAGCAGTTCCTCCTGTGTCCACGATCGCGACCAATTTCTGCCTGAAGTAACCAGACACCTCCCCACTATCTTGACTCGCAATCCCTCCGCTCTAGCACGCCACATATGCCGCTTATAGACCTCCAACCGCATCCTATCTTCTTTCTCTATCTCAGCCTTCAAATAAATGTTCGATCCTTTCAAATTTCCAGCATTCCTCAGAAGTATATCAGCCATCAGGGTTGATATTAATCTTAACTTCACCGGCCTATGTCCCTTGTTCCTTCCCACTCTATATATATCATCTATATCAACTTCAGAAAAGTTTATCTTCATTTTGTTCGAAACTATGTCCACCACTTTCAATACTAATTCCACTTTTGATTCTGTTCCTTCCTCAGGTACACCATACACAAACACATTTTTTCTTGCCGATTCGTTCCTCGCTAACCTCACTTCTCTCTTCATTGCTGTTAATTCCTCTTCCAGTACAACCACCTTCTTTTTCAAGCTCTCTACCTCATCTTCTATCTCCGCTAACTTGTCATTTACACCTCCAATTTCTTCTTTTATAAAACTTTTTAAGTCCTTCATCTCCTTCATTTGGGTTGCCTGGTGTTCCTGCATCATTTCCTTAATTTCTTCTCCTTTGCTTGCTTCCTTCACCACTCTCTTGATCTCTTCAAGCTCCTCCCAGCCGAACGGTCCCTGGTTTGGACCCGGATTCTTTTCTATACCTCCTACCACCAGCAGCGTCGCAATAACCGTCACACACAACATAATCTCCAACAGTCCTTTATAACCACTAATTTCTCTTCCTCTCTCAACTCCACCTTCCTTCCAACACTGCCTTGCACCATGCCATCTTCCAATTCTTAGCCTGTATTGCTGTATCGTTATTCCCATATTGCGCACCTCAGCTCATTCACACGTCTGCACTTCCCGATGTCTCGCTCGTAACTGTGGAATTTACATCTGTCCTGTACAATGTCTTCTGAGATGTTGATTTCCTGGAGATCAGTTTCAGTTTCACGAACCCAGCTGTTCTTGGTTTTTAATGAAAGGGCCAGGTTGAGAATTGTTTTCGTTAGCCTGTTGGTGTTCATTCTGACAATGTGTCCTTAAAATTTCAATCGTCTTTTCCGAAAAGTGTGAGAATTTTTTTCAGAATGACAATATATCTCCTGGGATGATTTTTTCTCCCAAAAATTTTTCGTAAAATTTTTCTTTCTTGTTTCTCAATGTCTTTGGTTAAAGATCCGCCACTAATGATTAAGGTTTCTGAGGCATATAACGCTTCAGGTTTGTTCACTGTATTAAAGTGTCTAAGTTTTGCATTCCAAGATATTGATTTTTTATTATACCTGTTCCAAGTGATCCTGTATGCTTTCTGTAATTTGGAAATTATTTCTTTATTTGCTTCGCGGTTTAAACCAGATGGCTTAATAATTTCTACCAATTATTTAAATTGGTTCACTTGAACAATGAGCCGCACCTCCTCCCATACCGACAATGTACGTCACCATAAAACACACACATCAGGAGATTTGAGGCGTGGACCGCGACTAGGAAAGGCCAATGACACAGCCCTGAACTGGAAACGAACCTCATTTCAATGCAGAACAGGAACGAGACTAAGGGTACTAGCAATAAAATTCAAACTAAATTTAAATTAGGGTTTATTGATATAATAGAATTTAAAAAAAAAACAATAAATGAAGCCAGCACTTAAAAGAAAGAATACGTACATGTGCAGAGTTCATTAAATTGGAGTCCTAACATAAATGCCTGAGCACAGCTTTTCAAACACCAAGCTTAAATTATTCATACGACGGGCTCACGTCTCAATTGCAATCTCGCTACATAATGTGGTAATGTGAATACAATCCACACGGATCAACTCGGTCATTCTTTCCTCGGATTAATAAAATTCATTACATACGCGTCTATTTTACTTCCACGTCGTCTCAACAATTACCACAGATCAAAGTTCCCACGCAGCAAGGAGAAGAAAAGAAAAACTCAGAGAAGGTAAAATAAAATGCGAATGATCACAACATAGCACAGAGAGAAACATCTCTGGACCAAAGAAACAAAATTCAAACCCAAAGGAAAACACAGTCATGCACACAGCCTGAATATAAGAAAACAAACATGGCGGCCTCGTGGGCAAGCAAACGGCCGTGACGGAGACCAAGGCAAAATAAATATCACCGTACCGGCAACAAGCATGAGGCTCAGAAACAAAGTCAAAAATGTAAATTGAGCTGACCGATACGTCATCCTTTCTCTCCTTTCACTCATCAACACACACCCAAACATTCAGACATTGTCGGTAACGGCAAACAATACGAGCAGTTGCTCCAGTTAATAAGTTGAACACCAACTCATATAGTATGACTCTCATGGTCACAAACAAAGGTCTCACATATGTCAGAGATAGCGTGCACGGCGCAGACAATTAGCAGTAGGATAATAGGGACCCAGTGGTCACGCATAAACTCATCAGCTTACGCACCTCGTACTACACGAATGGACCTCCGCGTCGACACGCAGGGCGTACATTCATTCGACAGCAAAATACTTTAAAATGTAGTGCACGGAAATAAAATCAATCAGAGACCCAGCTATGAACACATCACAATCACGTCAACAACACACACACAGCCCATTCTCGCTGCAGTGCAGAAGGATGCATATCAATCGGCCATCATTAAAAGAGGAGAATGGCAAAACAAAACCGTAGAAATAATATTATTACAAGGATTACCATACATGTAATATCAATCATCAAAATAACAAGAAGGATGGTAATATGGGTCAAGTTTAAATATATTAAAAACCCATTTATGGCGTAAAAACGCCACTCCAATCTGCATGGGGTCCATGTTTATATTCCACACACATAACAATGCAAAGATTCGCTCCAAAGAGATAAAACAACAGTCTCGCCGAAAGAATAATCTTCCGTGCTCATGACCGAGGGAGCTGCCCTCTCTGGCACAATCATGGAAACACTTAACTCAATCGAGGTGAGGCCGATACAAGCCCTTTGCAATATGGGAAACATAATTTTTATGAACATGCCACTTTAGCATGGCTCAACAATTTTGCCGAATTTAGTTACAATAGGTTGTCCATCTAAGTATCGTGAGGCTCCTTCCATGTACTTAGTTTTCTCATACGAAATTTGAAGTCCCGTTTTGAAGGCAATTTCATGTAGTTTTTCAACGGAATGAATTGCTTCATGCCTATTATTGGAAAGGATTGCTATGTCATCAGCAAAGGCCAGACATTGCACGTGAATTCTGTCTTTACGTAGTCTTCCAAGGGTTATTCCTTCAGTTTCCTTTTCTCAGGTCCTGATTACTTCCTCAACTACCAAGTTAAACAGTAACGGCGATAAACTATCCCCTTGACGGACCCCGGTGTTAGCAGGAAAAGGCTCAGATATTTCGCCCAGGAATTTAACCTTTGAAGTAGTGCCAGTTAATGTTTGTTTGATTAATTCTCTTGTTTTTTATCCACTTGAAATTCTTCTAGAGTACTGAAGAGTGTTTGACGGTCTATAGAGTCATATGCTTTTCTGAAATCTACAAAAGTAATGACTGTTTGTCTGGTTTTGTGCATTTGGAGGATAGTTTTGAGATTAAGGATTTGTTCTGTACAAGATCTCCCTTTTCGGAAACCTGCCTGGTATACACCAATTGGATGGTCTGTTTCTCAAGTCTAGTGAGCAGGGCTTTGGAAAAATTTTGTAAGCAACTGGTATCAAGCTAATTCCTCTATAATTATTGATTTTCGCTTTATCCCCTTTCTTGTGTAGTGGATGGATTAGCGCACATTTCCAATCTTCCTGGATTTCCTCAGTGATCCAGATGTTCTCAAGAATCGAGTGGATTTTCCGGGCTACGCTGTCACCTCCTATCTTCAGCATTTCGGCAATTATACCATCTTCCCCCGGGGCTTTGCTACATTTGAGTCCATGGATTATTTCTTTGACTTCTTCCAGAGTTGGGGGTGCTGAATCTTGCTTAGATAAGGGTTTTTCAAAGGTGAGTTGTTCTTTAGGGGATTCACAGTTTAAAAGACCCTGGAAATAAACTGTTAGAAGTTTGAAGTTCTCTTGATTATTCGTTTCCAATGTCCCATCTGGGCGTTTGACGCTAAGAGCAGGTGCCTGATAATTTGATAATTCTTCTCTGAAAGTTTCGTAGAAGTTTCGTGTATTGTTTTTTGTAAAATCTTGTTCAATTTCTGCCAATCTGTAGTGTTCGTATTAGCGTTTTTCAGACCTAATAATGTTTTATGTTTGTTTCTATACTTTGACTTATTCCTGCCAGGTTTGTTCAGTTTTATGAGAATTCCAATTCTGACAGGCTTTAGTTCTAATGTTTATGGCCATGTCACAGGTTTCATTCCACCACCTATGTTTGCGTTTCCTGGATGGAGTGCCAACATTTCGAGAAGCCTTCAAAAGTATGTCTTTGAGTTCTAACCAGTTTGAAGGATTGTGAGTAGGAATACTTTCAAGGAAAGAACTAGTGTGTTCTGTTTAAGAAATTTCGGATCGACATGCAGGTTTTTTGTTATTCTGGTTTTGGACCTGTTTGGTTGAAATTTGACCTTGATTAAGGATAGATGGTGGTCAGAGTCAATGACCCCTTTCTTAACTTTAACATTCATAATTTCGTTTTGATTTTTCTTGGAAATAGCCGCATGATCTTGTTGAAATTCTTTCAAGTGAAAATTTGGGGATCTCCGGGTAGTTTTCTTGTGTGGAAGCGCCCGGAAATGTGTTGACATTAATTTGAGATCAACATTTTTGCAAAAATCAATTAAACTTTCTCCATTTTTATTAGTTCTATTGCGCGCTGGGTATAGTCCTACAATGGTCCTGAATTTCTTTTCTATACCAATTTGGGCATTCAAATCTCCTAATAGAATTTTTATGTGATGATCTGGAATTGTGGCTGTAGTTTCTTCCAGCATTTCCCAGAAGTCTTCCACCATTTGTGGATCTTTTTGATTGTAGTTATTGGTGGGTGTATGCGCATAAATTAATGTATAAGCTTTGTTTCCTGATTTAATGGATAGTGTTAACATTCTAGGGCCTGGGGTAATTATATTGAAGGTTGATTCCACCATGCTATCAAGTTAAAAGTATTGGGGACATCGATCTATGTCGGTGTCATGGTTACAACTGAGGTTGCTGAAGATGTTCGCGAGCTGTGCCTGTTTTTGGTCCGCGAGAGGTATTTTATTTCCCTCAAACCTTCCGTACAAGTCCGGCGAGCCTCCCGATCCGCCACCTGGGACGGGCCCGATAGGAGAACAGGCTGAAACCCTCCCACGGGATTATTATTATTATTATTATTATTATTATTATTATTATTATTATTATTATTATTATTATTATTGTTGTTGTTGTTGTTGTTGTTGTAGAGCATCCGTGGCTCAGGCGGAAGCGTGCCAGTTTCTCACCGCTGGGTTCCATTTTTCAAATCCCGGTCACTCCATGTGAGATTTGTGCTGGACAAAGCGGAGGCGGGACAGGTTTTTCTCCGGGTACTGATCGAATGACTGGAAACAGGCTATGGATTTTCATTTTATTATTATTATTATTATTATTATTATTATTATTATTATTATTATTATTATTATTATTATTATTGACAAGTATACTTTTCAACAGGAACTGAGGGAGGCTATTTCCCACCAGCAGTGTAAGGGAGTGTACTTCAAACCTTCATTGTTGAATAGGGGAAATGAGCATGTACACGCTGTGAATTCCAGCCCACATGTTCTCTCTCCCTCGACTCTCGGTATGTCACAAACACGTCCAATAGAAGTAGCAGCTGACGGCACTTCAAGCTACCCTTCACATTTCACTTGCCATTACCTCCAATTCGCTAGTTAAATTGCATGTTGTTCATCATCAGGCCATTCGCGAAAGCAAATACGCTTACGTCTCGGATGTATGAAAAATACTGTATGCGATAGAAAGTAATAACTTAATCTGGTCCTTTTATGAGAATATTCGTAGAGAGGATGGCAGAAGTAATTAGTTTCAAGATTAACAGCTCCATTACACGCAGGTCGAAGGAAGCTTTGATTATATATTAAATGCCATGCTTAAAAAAAAAAAGTATTACTTAGGTCCCTGGGCGTAACACGGAATTAAAGCATAAATAAAACCTCATGCCATTTAAGTGGGATATTTAATATTGCCCCATAAATATTTTCATATGAAAACATGAAATACGTGTCCGGCAATGATAAACAATCTCGAAATAACGGTAAACACATTGTCATCATGAATAATGACCTCAATATATGTATTTTGTGTTGATGGCTTGTGGGAATAAGCTATTACTATGCATTATTTCACTGTTGGAACAATATTAATTTAATCTCCAGCTATCGCATCAGAATATTCTAGTGATGAGACATATGACACATTGAAGAGTAGTGTACGTTGTACCTGTTACCTTCAAGCATTGTACTTTTGGGTAACATATTTTCATGCTTTATGTCGAGGAACAGCGAGCTGCTAAGTCAATGGTGTAAAGATGTACTCAGAAAGAAAGATATAGATTGCGGGCTTGGTAGCTCGGACAGTAGAGCACTGAACTTCCGTTGACAGGTTCGATACCAGATCGGTCCGATGGAATTTGAAGGTGCTCAAGTACGTCAGCCTCATATTAGTAGACTTATCAGCAAGGAAGAGAACTCCTGCAGAACAAAATTACGGCACTTTGGCGTCTCCGAAAATCATAAAAGGTGTTGGCGGGACTTTACATTGTTATCTTTATTCGATTCCTAGTATTAAGACAAGAAGTTGAGAAATGAGACTCCATGTCCTAGACTTGTACGGAGTCATGGGATTCACACACATCATTATTATAATTTTTTTGCTATGGGCTTTACGTCGCACCGACACAGATAGGTCTTATGGCGACGATGGGATAGGAAACGCCTAGGAGTTGGAAGGAAGCGGCCGTGGCCTTAATTAAGGTACAGCCCCAGCATTTGCCTGGTGTGAAAATGGGAAACCACGGAAAACCATCTTCAGGGCTGCCGAGAGTGGGATTCGACCCTACTATCTCCCGGATGCAAGCTCACAGCCGCGCGCCTCTACGCGCACGGCCAACTCGCCCGGTCATTATTATTATTATTATTATTATTATTATTATTATTATTATTATTATTATTATTATTAGGGTAGGGGGCGGCAATACCCGGACAGCTCCTATTTCCGGACACTCGTAACGTCTATGTGGTTTACACTTGAAATAAGTGTCAGATGTGTTTTCGAAACAATTAACTAGATGGCAGCACCCCCTTGCATTAGTGTGAAAGAGTACTGAATGGAAGGACTCGCTCGGTTCCTGCTCCAGACAAATATCAAAGGAAACACGGCGAGATGCGCCTATGAGTACCAGGTTAATTCCTGGGGCCAAAGGCGGCCGGGCGTAGAGCTAACCACTCTACCCCATCACGTGCCGCGGTTAACAATGGTGGAAGCCTTTACCTTCCACTCCTTCAAGGGCCTTCATAGCCTGTACGGAGGTGTCTTTGTCTTTTAGTTAAGAAAATGCACAACCTGAGAGTAAGATAATCTGTCGTATTGAAGATGAAAGGTTTAACCAGGCAATATGTGGGTTGTAATGTATAGGTCAGGGCAGGTGTGATCATGGTGCGAAATTTGAATGATGTACAGACTTGTTCCTATTTCCGGACGCTTGATTGTTCCCAATTCCAGACACCAATACATACCAGCGAAATATTCTAAGCTGGTTAATTATACAGGTTAGATAACTTCGGTTCTCAAACTATCAATTTAACTTAGACGGGTGCCCAAGATAAATGGGTCTAAATTTTCTTCACATATCAGTACAGTAGCGCTGTAGATACTGTATATTCTGAGATGATGAACTTACACAGTAAACATAAGATACTATCTGCGTCTGACGGGAAGTCGCGGCAGCTTGTAACAGATACTGTACTCATTACAAGCATTAGTCGTGACAGAAAAATCAGATCCATGTTCATTATTAACCCTTACCTGGTACGGGTTCACTTTTTTATCATAAATGGTACGACAGGGTCCCAGGGACCCAGGTTATAATGTTGAGTTTAAATACAAAAAATAATTACATTTTATTAACATACAAACTTATTTAGCTCAACACACTGTTTACATCAGAAATAAACAACTTTCAAGTATTCTTAAACTTATTAAACCAATTAATGAGTGACTTTTTTTGTTTGCATACATTTTCAAAGGACTAATGTTGCCTTGTCAATTTTGATCAATAATTCAGTATTATGATTCAATATTGCTCAATACAATTACACAAAGTGACAAAACAATGTCTACACTGATTCATAATAATGTCTTATGGTATAAAACATTTAACAGGAAAATTCTGACAAACCACCAACTTGTATTATAGTTGTCTCTTGTTTTCTTACGTCACTCACTATTTTCACGTACTTTACACACCTTTTGTGCACATTCATTTCATATTGGTTTGATGCACATCCTGAACACAATAGCCGTTTTTCTGTCCTTGCTGTATGGGCAGGTGGAACACCTTTTTGCGTTTGGATTTAGGTGTTTCGGGTGCTTGATCATAGCGTTCCTTTGGCACCTCCATTTGCAGAACTCTTCTAAGTCCTATCTTAATTTCCCTTGGAATATTTCTGGTGTAGAAACGTTTCTTCATCTGAAGAACAGTCAGTTCACTAGAAAGACCCTTCAAGAAATCATTCTATAAGCGAAAATGTGCGAAGGAAAGAAGAAAAATGTCAAACATGAACTTGAGAATACCTGAAAATTATTGCATTAATGGTACCCCAGGGTCCCGAGGACCCTGTGTTACTAACTTACCTGGGTGTGAAGAAGAAATTGACCACGTCCGCATCTCACAGCTGCTTCTCATCAACTAAAATGAATTTACATGGAACAACAATGAACTATTGTTATAGACGGAAGAGTAACGTAAATTCAAAAGATGCGCGGGGTCCTCAGGACCCAGCCGTACCAGTTAAGGGTTAAGCTGTTCATCACGCAGTACCTATAATTATAATAAATGTGTAACTAAGGCACAACTGTACTACCACTTTGAATCTTCATAACACCAGCTCAATTCGCAAGTCACCACGGACGGTACAGGTGTTTATTATCAGAAACTGAGATCTGAGATATGCACATGCGTGGCAGCAGTGCTTACCCCTCGCATCCCTTACCACGCAACCACACGACTTCTGTCACTTGCTTCTTATTCGAATGCCAGGTGGAATGAAGAAGATACAGTTACATTGAAAACGCACTCTCTCAAGCTATATCTCTAGGCCCATTGTGTATTGCGTTCATCACGATTGAACCCTTATCAGGCAATTTAGCACTTTTAACAGGACAGACTTGATATGACCCTCAGGGCTGACCAGCTCCGGTTATAGAGGGGTGTCCAAGATAGAGGGGGAAATGAGGTTCTACCTCAACCCTGTCCTAAAAAATAAAAAGTAAAACCTTAAGGGCAATACATGTTCATTTGGCTTTTGTGGTATTGACTATTACAGTGAAGTTTCTGTACGAATGTGACTATGGATACAGTGCGGTCTGTGGCAAATATGGTTTCACGAAATATGTGTGGGAACAGCATGAATGCGTGATTTAGTGTGTGGCAAATGTGTTGTAAAACAATACGAAATGTAAATAGTAAAGTGCTAATTATTTTGATAATAACTTTACGTCGCACCGACACAGATAGGTATTATGGCGACGAAGGGAGAGGAGGAGCCTAGGAGGTGGAAGGATGAGGCCGTGGTCGTAATTAAGGTCTAGCCCCAGCATTTGCCTGGTGTGAAAATGGGAAACCACGGAAAACCATCTTCAGGGCTGCCGTCAGTGGGATTGCAACCACTATCTCCCGGATGCAAGCTCACAGCCGCACGCCGCTAACCGCACGGCCAACTCGCCCGGTAGTAAAGCGCCGTGGATGTGTTAAGTTAAATGGTGGGATACGAAATAATTGTAATTGGCAAAAGTACAATGTCCGGGAAATGGCACACACTGTTTCAGTCATGTCCGGATGTAAGAGCACCTGTTCCAATTGTCGGACATTTTCAATTAATTTTTAAAATATTGTTTTTATGTAAGTATGTAATATTATTTCAATGTTATTTATCCCACTAGTATCATTAAAGCTTATAATACGAAGCTGTATATATTTCAGTGGTAGAAATATGCACTGCTATGTGCTATATCCAAAAATATCTTAATCGTCTGGATATATCAAGGGCCCATCAGCATTGCTCCTGATGCACTGCAACCTATAGGCTTATTGTACCTACTAACCATCTTCGCATTTATCTCAGTCATATGAGGCTCAGACAGGACGATAACAATAATAATGAAAAAAAATGAAAACCTACAACCAGTCATTGACCGGGTCAGGGATGGAATGAATGAATCAGATATAGGCTATTAGTACGATGGGGTCGCTACTCCCAAAGTGATAATGACTGATAGATGCTATGAAATGAGAATGGAGAGTGTTGCTGGACATGTGTCGAACATGTGGAATTGGCCATGTTTTACGACCGGATGCCCTTCCTGACGCCGGCCATACATGGAGGTATGTAATCACTATTGCATGTTTCTGTGTGGTTGGTAGTGTGGTGTGTTGTCTGAAAATGAAGAGGAGAGTGTTGGGATGGCCACAAATACCCAACCCTCAAGCCAGAAGAATTAATAAATAGTAATAATGTTAGTGGCTTTACGTTCCACTAAAATCTTTTACGGTTTGCGGAGACGCTGAGATGCCGGAATTTGTCGCGCAGGAGTTCTCTTACGTGCCAGTAAATCTACTGACACGAGGCTAGCGTATTTGAGCACCTTCAAGTACCACCGAAATGAGGCAGGATTGCACCTGCCAAGTTAGGGGTCAGAAGGCCAGCTCCGCGACCGCCTGAACCACTCAGCGCGTCCTAGAGGGGATAATTAGACTCGATTGAAATCCTCTGTCCGGAGGAGAATCGAACGCGTGACCCAATGGGTCGAAGGCCTCAATGCTGACCACTCAGTTAAGGAGTCGGTCCACATATTTATGTATATACACCGCAAAAAATGTTTGGAATGTCAAGGATGCAATGCAGTAATAAAGTAAGAGAATGTTGATTATTTTAGTACAGAGACACACAACGTGGAAACGTAAACTTTTACAAACTCAAATACAGGGTGCTCGGAAACAATGTGAACCGAGTATATGAATGTTAGAGTGTTGGCCATACCGACAGGTGATTTGAAAAAATTACGTCGATATCTCTCACCTTTGTCATTTTATCAGCTGCTGAAGTTAGCCAATCGGATCGCTTCGCGGGGAAATTCAATTGGGCTTTACAAGGCGGTGTTGCTAAATCTGCACGTGACTTGGTCGGACTTGAGAGCCATGCCGAGAAATGAGCATCAAACACTAACACACCGTGGGTTTCAGCCAGTACTACAGTAGCGTGCTTGCTATGTATGGGCCGAGCCTATCAGCAGGGAGGTCCTTGGTCAAGTCCCTCCCCTGGAAAAATGTATTTCTTCTATTGGCGCTCTCAAACCGGACTTAAGCCACGTGCAGATTTACAACACCGCCTCGCAAAGCTCATCTGAAGTCGCCCGCGAAGCAATCTGACTGGCTACGTTCAGCAGCTAATAAAATGAAAACTGTGCAAGATATCTTATTATTTTCTTTTTTCCAATTATTTATCAGTATGACCAACCCTCTAATGCTCATATATCCAGTTCACGTTGTTTCCGACCACCCACCCTGTATTTTTCTTGCAATATCTAACGCAAAGAAACCTTAATAATGAAAAGTTTTAATTTGGGGTTGGTTCTTAGTGAAGGTTATCCCTCCCTCATGCTGTACCGCGTGTGGCGTCCTCTGGCATTGCTCAGGTCTCTGACATGCTGTGGCATGATTGCGATTGGTGCATTAATGTCGTCGTGAGTAAGAATGTCCCATTTCATCTGCCCTACTCTAATAATGTTTGGGAGTGTCTGAGGTGGTTGTGGTCGAAAACAGCCGTATTCAGCTGGTTCTATGTACTCTTAATGCAGTTCTTGTCCGGTGAATTAGATGACCAATTCATATGGTTCATACTCGCCTGTGGCATGATGTTCCTCACTGATGCACCTCGATATGGGTAAGAAATGCCGCTGGCGAAACTGAATTCAGCACCTAAATGGTTATACAAATGGTCGACGAATTTCATCAGTAATCGGCTGGGCAATGAACATCTCTCGAATTGATATCAAATGTGTACGACAGCCACGCATAATCCCAATCCAAAACATTACACCACCACCTTCAAAATGCATGCACCTTTCGTACATGTTGGTACTTTCCAACACCTATACACCCTTTTGCCGTCATGTATCTGACCTTAGTTGGTTCAATGCAGCCTACTACGTTCGGTTTGTGCAAATAAATGGACCCCGAATATTCTCGAAAAGTAATTTCGTAATTCTTGAGCAGTCGAAGTTGGTCTCCTGTGCGCTGTTACGGTGATATACCGATTCTAACGTGGTGTTGTCATACTCGGTCTGTCAGGCACATTATTAGTCTCACGGTAACTTTTGTACGTTTTTGATACTGCACTTAGTGTAACCCCTAAGATGCGTGATACTGCTGGTTGTGTTTGTCCATCCTGAATAAATACCACAATTCTATCTCGGTCAAGCTGGGAAATATGCATTGCAAACGGCATGCAAACACTAGCTGAATCTTGTACTGCATTGTATACCTGACACATTCTTCAACTGTAATGGTTTAGTTCACGTCAGACTCAACACATGACCGTAGGCAGCGTTATCTGTTGTATTGTAAACAAACAATTAAACTGATTGTGTGTATGCAGACCATTTACAAGAGGACTACAAAAGCTCTACCACATAGTGTGCAAATAAATGTTCCATTTTTTTAAGGTGAATGGATTCAATGTCTTGCCAATGACAGCTTTCTGTGTTCTGTGTTCTGGGAGAATGTTCGGCGTATGAGACATCTTATATAAGAATGAACGGTTAAATACTCAACTATAAGACTGAGTGATGGTTACATCACTCACGTTTGAACAACTTCTTGCATTATATCACCTATATTCGTAGTGTGGTGTGTTCGTGAAATTGGTCGCAATTAATCATTTGTTTTTGGCACGTTCCTTATCGCAACTTAGAATGTATTGATAGTGAGCTATCGACGTACATTAATATTCATGCAGACACACGTTCATTAATATATTAATATGAATTAATATTAATTTCAGGCAAGGAAATCTGTACAGCACTCAGAACCACCCAGTACCTGCTAACACATTCTCTCATTGGTCAGAGCAGAGCCATGTAGAAGTATAACACGTGCACAACAACTGAAGAGCGAGTGGGGGCTGGGATGACAGAGAGAGCGAAGATAAATATATCAACTCAATGAGGGTCATATTGAACTTTGTAATCTTTGTGTGCAAAAGTTCGTCCAAATGTTAGCGGCCTCGACCATGATATTATTTTTAAACGTCGTCGCATTCAATCATTGTAAGAAAGAATGACCCTATTTTCGATTTTCGTCAATATTGACCTAATTAAATTAAATTACCGTAATGAACAAAAATGAAATGTCGTATGGCTTTTAGTGCCGGGATATCCCAGGACGGGTTCGGCTCGCCAGGTGCAGGTCTTTCTATTTGGCACCCGTAGGCGACCTGCGCGTATTGATGAGGATGAAATGATGATGAAGACAACACATACATCCAGCCCCCGTGCCATTGGAATTAACCAATTAAGGTTTAAATCCCCGACCCGGTCGGGAATCGAACCCGGGACCCTCTGATCCGAAGGCCAGTAAGCTGACCGTTCAGCCAACGAGTCTGACTACCGTAATGATTTAAATTAATATATTTTGCAAAATTTGAACGTAAGATGTTATGATGAAAGAAGGTAATCTTTACTTTAACTTATTCGATTCGTATACCGTTGAAATACACACTCTTTTACTGATATATCACACCATGCTTTTATATAATTATGGGAAATGGTAGCAAAAATAAACAGCATAAAATGACGTATAATAATACAATATGAAGACAATGCTTAGATATATAAATACTTGTAAATGAAGAATATTCTTCACAATGAAAAAAGAATAATTATAGGTGAATATAATGAAAATCAAGATATCGTCGCTGCGTAGGCAAAACCGCGAATCTAACAATGCTCTGCTGATCCAATATTTTCCTCCACGCCTCCCAGCAACATATTGATATGCAGTCCATCAGAATAATTTTCGTTGAGTTCATTTCCATATGCGCATGTGTAAAGGAAAGTGAACCTTATCGTGCAAGCATATCTACGCAGTCCTAGTGTATGATGAATTGAAGATTCATTTTCCTTTAGACTTCAGCATAGGAGAATCAGAACAACGAAAATTGTTCTGATGGACTGCATGTCAATATGTGGCTGGGAGGCGTGACCAGGCTTAATGGAAATAAAAAGAATATTGTCACATTCGCGGATTTGGCTTAGCAGCGACGATATTCCCATAATGTCATAACAAACTGCCTTAAAGCAACGAAGGAGTTTACTTTGTAAGAAGAAAGTAAAATAACAGAATGAACGCTTCTAATCGTATTATTTATAGAATGAAAAGTAGAGTATAATCATTAACAATGCACTAGTTTTTCACAAAAATAATAATTTTATAGCCAATCAAATAATTGGAAGAAACTAATCAGGGGGAAATGGAAATTGAATGGTTCTTAATTACTTGAATAACCAGACGAACATCAGCCGCCATTGTCCAAAACTGAATTGATTCTCCGAGGAATGGGGGAGATCAGAGAACTACAGAGACAAGGGCGTCTCCTAATGCTGCCGCAGACTTCAAGAACATGATTCTCGAGAGCTTCATTTGTGCGTTTGTATCGCCAATCCAACTCTCTAGACATCAACGCCCATATATGTTGCGTGGGGTTGAGATCTGGCGACTTAGCGGGCCAGTCCAATGCCGATACTTCCGGGTGTTCTACTGTAAGAACCATTTTCTGGTGGTGTGTGATGAATGCAAGTTGCTGCCATCGTGGACTAGATGAATTGTAGGCATATCTTCCGTGGTGTAGGGAACTCGGACAGTGGGAAGCGTATACTCTTCTAGAATCTGAGTATTTTCTTCGGAGTCCATCCTAGATGAGACTTTCATTAGATCTCCTAATACTTTGGCACTCACCCACCCCTAAAAGTCGACCCTGAATCTTCTACCCCATGTCTTAATACCAACATGTTGAGTGTTGCGGATCTTGTCCGGTCACCACACTGATGGCCTACCATCTGCATCTGACGACAAAACCTTCCTATCGCATCATATAACAGCCTGCCAGAAGTCTTGTGGGACTGGAGAATATTAGAGGCAGAAAGCCACACATAATTTTCGGTACTCTGGTGTAAGGAATTCTTTTCTGGAAGGCCTTCGTTGACGGATACCAGCAGTATGAAGATGCCGGAGATCCGTTAGTGCACCCACCTGTAGGACGAGGTTTCTGGTGAGCAAGCTCTCTGTCATGCGTAACGCTTAAAATGTAGGGAATTTTCATGGTGAGGATATGGCCTAGACCGTGGATGGTGTGATCTGCATATTGCGCAATGATGTATACTCTATTATAAATATGGGCCAAATGGGAAAATGTGACTTGTGGAAAAACCTATGATACTATAATCCATGCTGGAGATGGACAGCATACAAAATCTGCAAGAAGTAAACGAGCATTTCTTAACCTTACTGTAGGAGTGCACAAATTCGCTATGCAAACAACATTCCTACAATGCGGTACTGTACCGTACTGTAGGAATGTATGTTTGCATGACATATTTACGTACTCCTAGAGTGTGAGGACTTTAAAGTTCATTTTCCTTTACACATGCACATAGGAAAATGAACTCAACGAAAATTATTCTGATGGGCTGCATATCAACATGTGGCTGGGAGGCGTGACCAGCCTTAATGGACTGGAAGAGCATTGTCACATTCGTAGTTTTGTCATAGGAGCGACGATATATGCTACGCAGCTCGCACAGGTGGCCCCACCATGGTGTGCGAAAAGTAGCAGAAGGAGAGAAGTACGTTTCTAAATTTATGTGGAATAATGTGTATTAGAATGGACTATACGTTATTCGTGCCTTTGCTGGTGAGACATAGCGCTTACATTGCACGATATCTTCCGGTATGGGCTAAAACAAATTGGTTACTTTCGTTGACCTGCCTCAGTCTCATCCTTGGCTTTGACAATATGAGTTTCACGGATGTACGAGCGATGCTGCGAATACTAAGTAGAAATGCAATACCTTATGGGGCCAATCCCTGCTGTGAATGGTGTGAAGGTGTCGTTCATAGGGTCGATCGGTACGTGGAATTCACTGGGCTTGGCGGACTGATACGAATAGCAGCTTCAGTCCCGGTGAGGAATGCAACTGGAAACTACCTCACACTGTATTTGTCTTGTATGGCTTTCAGTGACGCCTCAATCTATGACAGCTGATGGTAAAACTGTTGAGGATCCAATCAGCCTTCGTGATTAGTACTCTACAGAGGCTACTCACCCTTCATTGCACGAAAGATATTCATAATGTTTCCCATTAATTTCTACCATTTCTGTAATTCTGTGTATTTGCATATGTTATAAGCTAACTATTCAGAAGTAATAGAAATAATAATAAATTCAGTATTAGTTTGCAAAATATAAAACTTTCTTTACTTAGGTCCAATTATCCGTTTGGGCGTTGGAGGTACACCAAATGCCAGTCGGTCGAAGGTCAACTTGAAAAAAATAATATGGATATCCGTTATTTCGTGATAGTATACCTAATTCTGTGAGTCCGTCAACCTCATTTTGTGTCATATTTCATTCCTCATTCATGAATGAAAACCTACAACCTGTTTTCCAGTCAGTGACCTCGTCAGGGAGGAATGAATGAATGAATGAATGAAGCCCCCAACTTGCGGCGAGGATATTAATTGAGCTGGCTGCCGAAGCCCGTCGGACTCCTCTCAGGCAATGATTAATGAATGACAGACGAAATGAAATGATATTGGTGAGTGTTGCTGGAATGAAAGATGACAGGGAAAACCCGAGCATCCGGAGAAAAAAAACCTGTCTTTCCTCCGCTTTGTCCAGCACAAATCTCACATGGAGTGACCGGGATTTGAACCACGGAACACAGCGGTGACAGGCCGACGCCCTGCCACCTGAGCCACGGAAGCTCCACTCTTCATTCACTATAGGAATGTAAATTTGCATGACATATATACGCATTCCTACAGTACTTAAGGTTCATTTTCCTTTACGCTTGAGCATAGGAAAATGAACACAACGAAAATTGTTCTGAAGGACTGCGTACCCATATGTGGCTCGGAGGAGTGACAAGTCTTGAGGAAAATAGTTTATAAGAAGAGCATTGTCGGATAGGACGATATTACGGATTAAACCCTCTCCATATCAAATGGGCCATTCAGGGATGCTTTTATATCATTTCATTATTGCTTTCTTACAAGCACGTACTTACGTACATACTTAAAATTCCAAGATAAACAAACTGTAAATTGTCAAAGCATTTATAATCTCTTCTAACCATTGTTATGCAAATTAGTTACGTCGTTGGATTGCCCAACCTACAAGGAATAACCCAGTCTTTAGCAGACGTTGTTAATTTCTGCGCGAATTTTAGTACGAGGGTGCAGATTATAAAGTCACCAGCAATAGAAATTCCTTCCGGATGGGCGGACGGTGCATGCTCATACTCCGTCCGTAAATGGACTGTAATATCGCCCGCAATTAAGTAGAATAAAGGCTAACAGTGATATGCCGTGGTGGTTATTACAAGTGCCCCTTACTCATATATTTATTGATGGCTGTAGCTATTTTCCATTCTGGCGATACACTGCCCGTCTTCGATTCGAAATTCTTACGATTGTTTTGAGGTACCTCTGTGTAGCCTATAGATCTACTGAAACACTGATTTCTCCTGGAGACTACCTATTTTTATTTTTATTTATTTATTTATTTTATGCCTTGTATGTGGCGAAGTTAGGGCTCACGGCCCTCTCTTACACTTAGCCACTACGTACAGTACATAATCACATACTTTAGTAAAATAACATTAGCAGACCCTAGAGCTACTTAAATTTATGGAGTAATATTATAACAGATTATAATTGTTATTTTTAATGATTAATATTATCTAGCCTATCTACATCTACATCACCTAACAATAGTTCTAAATCATAATTGCACTCATCCACACTAACATTCATACAAGCTGGTCACGTATTTAAGAGGAAATCTCGACAAGACCGTTTAAATGAGACTGTTGAAGTGCTATTACGTATACTGACAGGGAGTGTGTTCCATAGCCTTGCCCCAGACACTTGGAAAGAGTGGCTGTATACAGATGAATGATTAACAGGTATCATAAGGGTAGAAGTCGATCTGGTATTATGTCCATGGAAAGATGAGAGGAAGTTAAAATGTGAGGATAGGTATTCAGGTGTAGATTCGTTCAGAAGTTGAAAAATTAGTGTCGCAGTATGTAAATTCCTTAGTTGATCAATTTTCAGCCAGGATAGCTTCTCATAATAAGGGGAAATATGTGTCCTAAAGTTCAAAGAAAATGTAAATCGTATGCAAGAGTTCATTGCCCTTTGAAGTTTCATAGTTTGTTCTGTAGTTGCATCGGTTAATACGACATCACAGTAATAAATTATTGGAAAAATGAGGGTTTGAATAAGTTTTATTTTCATGCTGTGTGGTAGAATGGATTGTTTCATTTTTAGGGGGTGAAGAGATGCATATACTTTTCTGCAGACACTTGTTATATGGTCATTCCAGTTTAATGTGTCATTCATGACAACGCCTAGGTTTTTTACAGACTTCTGAAAAGGTATAGCTTCACCACAGAGCATGAGGTTAGGCTGCTGTATGATGTTTAGCGTATTTAAAAGTCTAGATTGTCCTATTATGATTGCTTGCGTTTTCTTCGGGTTAATTAATAGGCAGTTATCTTTAGCATACGAGCTAATTGAATATAAAGTCGAGTTCATATGGTGGATTGCTTTGTCAATGTCAGGGACCTTAAAGTGTGAGTATATCTGAAGATCGTCGGCATAAAGATGATAGTTGCAGTCGTTCCGATGAGAAGAAATGTCATTAATATAGATCAAGAATAAAAGAGGTCCAAGAATAGACCCTTGGGGAACGCCAGACAGCTTAGTCCTCCATTCTGTAGTCTTCATGTTTGATACAACTTGCTGTCGTCTGTTTTTGAGGTATGAGCCCAAGAGCTGAATAGCAGAATGAGCCATGTGAAGTTTTTGTAACTTAGCTAACAGTATGTCTATATTTACAGTGTCAAATGCACTGCTAAAGTCTAGAAGGATAAGTATAGTCAATTTTCGTTCGTCCATAGCCCGTCTAATGTCATCCGTGATTTTGATTAATGTAGTTGCAGTACTGTGTCCTTTCTTAAAACCAGACTGTAAGGGATCAAGTACAGAATGTTTTTCCAAGTATTTAACAATTTGTTTATGCATTATCTTCTCCAGAACCTTAGAAAGTGCTGTGAGGATGCAGACAGGTCGGTAGTCAGATGCATTGCTTGCAGGAGAGATTTTTGGGACAGGCACAATGAGTGCATCTTTCCATTTAATTGGGATTTTGCCTGAAGTAAGACAGGTATTAAGTAAATGTGATTTTTCCAGTTATTGACCCTAATGGTTTTATTCAGTAAATAACATCCCTATATTACGTAAAACATAAGAGACAGTATTATTTTCAAAGCACTTAGGTCCTAAACACATTTCACACATACGGCTCAGGAGTTCGATTTTACATAAAACTTCAAATCAAGAGGCATAGCGGTAGGGCTTAAGTTAAATAGCAACATGAAACTCACAGTAAGTTTTATTTTCGTAATGTTGATGATCTTATTGTTTTCAATACAGATTTTGTTTTTATTTTTAGGGTGATTTCTACGTTCTTTTTTGTATCTTCAATGGACATTACTTTACTGTTCATATTAGCATTAATAAACCCTATTGCATTTTTCCAATAAAAACGATACTCTTTCATAATGTGTCTAAGGAATTGCAGTACATATAAGCTCACACCATTATGCCCAGGTACAGAAGATGTACGCCCACAAAATGATGGGTAAGAATAAAAAGTCGTCCTCATTCGTGTGGCCATGAAGATGATGTAAAGTAATACGCAGAGTTTTGTGATCAGGCGAGTTGTTTACACGGTTTGGGACACGTATCCGTTAGTTTGCTTTTGGGGGGATAGTGGGTTTGAACACCGCTGTTGGCATCTGAAGATGGCTTTTAGTGGTTTCCCATTTTCACACCTGGTAAATGCTGAAGCTGTTGTACCTTAGTTAAGGCAATGAACCCCGTCTTCTTCGTCGTTGTCAGAAGACCTGTCTGAATAGAGCGAAATAAAAGAAATAGCAAAGAAAAGAGTTGTGTGACTTATTCACCAGAAGAGCTGTATAACTGCCGAAGAATAGGATTCAATGCTCAAAGAATTTTCAACACTAAGATACAAATGAGTAAGATATACTGTATATAATGAATACGGGGCGACGACCGCAATGAACAAGATTATTCTTGAAAGGCAGAACGAAAAAATACTAAGCAATTGTGTATATTTCTGGTAGACATAATTCTATTATTGATAATTAGCTGCCATTTCTGTATGGTATGAGACCGACCAGAAAATTCAGAGCCAGTTGGGTGGTAAAGTGGTGTGCGTTAAGTAGGCGTTGCTTGCCTGTTACTGTTGTATAGATATGCAATTCTTCTTCCTCTTTTTATACCGTTTTTCCCACACCTGTGGGGTCGCGGGTACGAACTGTGTCACACATGTAGGATTTGGCCCTGTTTTACGACCGGAAGCCCTTCCTGACGCCAACACTATATGGAGAGATGTAATCACTATTGCGTATTTTTGTGGTGGTTGGTAGTGTAGTGTGTTGTCTGAATATGAAGGAGAAAGTGCTGGGACAAACACAAACACCCAGTCCCGGGTCAGAAGAATTATTCAAAGGCGATTAAAATCCCAGGCCCGACCGGGAATCGAACCCGGGACCCTCTAAACCGAAGGCCTCAACGTTGACCATTCAGCCAAGCATCGAACATGTATAGATATGCAATTATTTCCGTTAAATATAAGTATCGACGGTGGCAATAGAGAAATGAGCGGACACTTCCAGTAGCCAAGAGTTTTGATTATTGTTTTGAGTATAAGTAATTTGATTGATTGATTGGTTGATTGGTTGATTGATTGATTTATTGATTGAATTGATTGATTGATTGATCGATCGATCGATTGATTGATTGATTGATTGATTGATTGATTGATTGATTGATTGATTGATTGATTGATTGATTGATTGATTGATTGATTGATTGATTGATTGATTGATTGATTGTCATGTCCACAAAGCGGCTTAGCACTTCTATCCCGAGTGCCCCTGGACCGAACTCCAGTGTCATCTTGAAGTTTATAACTGGAACAGGAACTCTCTTGCTTTTGATTCCCAGTGAAGCTTGAACATAGCCAAGAGATCCAACAACCTCAGGAAAGAAAAGAGAAAAAGCACAAAGGAGCTCACTGAGTCTCTCTCGTTTTAGCAGAATCAATCAACACACTCGTCCTGAGAGTGAAGTATTTGTATCCAAATCCCGATGTTCGTCAAAAATTTTTCAACACTTTGCTCCAGAACAACGGCCCTCTAAAGCTATTTCGTAGTTTCTAAACTTTTGTCAGTTTTCAACGTAGCTTGTGGAGAGATTTCTGAATATCGTCAGTTAAATTAATAGTAATCCATTCTTGCCCAGCAGAAGTTTCTGAAGACGAACAATGCAACAACAAAAGAGTTTACTGTAGTGTTTGCCATTCTCGTGTGTTCATCATTTTGACGGAATCGATTGGTTCATTCATCCTTAGAGTAAGAGGCTCTGTAGTATCTTCAACAGTGCCATTCAGAAAAATAATGACCTTGACTTCAGTCTACCGATGTGCGAGATTCTAACTGAATTTCATCGCGCAATTGTATGAGTTCATAAAAATAGGGAAACCTAAGAATTATGTTTTGTAAGGTGAAGTTTTATAATATCGTCGCTCGACCGGTAAAAGGTTGTATTCCACAAAGCTCTTCCTATCAATTATTCTCCTTAAGACTGGTCACTCCTCCCAGCCACGTATGGATATGCAGTCCATCAGAACAAATTTTGTTGTGTTCATTTTCCTATGCCCATGTGTAAAGGAAAATGAACCTTACAGCACCGTACTGTAGGAATGTACGTTTGCATTACGTATTTACGCACTCCTAGTGTACAATGCATGTAAGGTTCATTTTCGTTTAATCGTCGACATTGGAAAACGAACACAACGGACATTGTTCTGATGGACTGCGTATCCATATGTGGCTGGGAGGCGTGACCAGTCTTAAGGAGAATAATGGATAGGAAGAGTATTGTGGGATACAACGTTTTACTGGTGAAGCGACGATATAATGCTTGTACGTGAATTCCTTCATTTTTTCTGTCTTGTTACTTGTCGTGTGTTTTTCACCATATTAATATAGGTTTTAGAAAAACACTTTGATATTCTAAACTAATATTATAGGAGATTAGATTAGATAAAATTAGAATATAGTTTAGATATATGTACCGCAATATTAACTGTAGTTTATACAGGGTAGTTGGAACAACGTGAACCTAATATATGAGCGTTAGAGGGTTGGCCATGCAGATACCTAATTGGACACAATAATTAGATACCTCACGCCGTTGTCATTTTATCAGCTGCTGATGTTAACCAATCAGATCGTTTCGCGGGTGACTTAGCTGGGCTTTGCAAGGCGGTGTTGCTAAATCTGAGCGTGGCATATGACCGGCGCCAATAGAAAAAATACACTTCTACAGGGGAGAGACTTAAATTAGGAGCTACCTACTGATAGGCTCGCCTCATAGCAAGCACACTACAGCGGCATTGGCTGAAACCCATGGTGTATTAGTGTTTGATGCTCATTTCTTGACCTGGATCTCAAGCCCGACCAAACCATGTGCAGATTTAACAACACCGCCTTGTAAAGGCCATTTGAATTCTCACGCGAAGAGATCTCATTGGTTAAATTCAGCAAGCGATAAAATTATAACGGTGTGAGATATCTACGTATTTCCTTTTCAGATTACCTGTCAGTATGACCAAAGCTCTAACGCTCATATCGACGGTGCGGGAGCAAAACCTCGAATCTCGCAATGTTCTTCTTACCCATTATCCTCCTTAAGACTTGTGACGCCTCCCAGCCACACAATGTCCATCAGAACAATTTCCTTTGTGTTTATTTCGTCTGCTAAACTGTAAAGGAAAAATAAACCTTAAATGCATTATACTGTGGGAGCGTAAATACTTCATGAAATTATACATTCCTAAAGTACGGTACAATGAGGTTCATTCTCCTTTACGTATTGGCATAGGAAAATGAACCTTACCGTACCACGCTGTAGGAATGTACTTTTCATGGTGTATTTACGGAATCCTACAGTATAATGCATTTAAGGTTCATTTTCCTTTAGACTTTCGCATAGGAAAATGACTAAAACGAAAATTGATCCGATGGACTGCATATCCATATGTGGCTGGGAGGCTTGACCAAATCTTAAGAAAAATAATTGATAGTGCACGTGTCCCGGGCTCCTCAGGGCATCATTAATGTAACTAAGTTTCCCAAATAAATATTTAAGAGGAAATGTGCTGGATGAGAAGCTTCGGAAGTCCATCCCGGACATCGAAGTCCCATCCTCCCTAATTTCACTGTCTCCACATCTAAGCTCAAGAGCAATACTGCTTAATGGTCTGTTCGATAAAAAATGGGCACTTACTTTAAATATATTGCAAGTAGGGTGTTCTATAACATGAGAGGAATACGCTAACTGATAAATGAGAAGATTTTTGTTCCCAATCACAAACATAAAATTTTAATTAACTGATAGAGTCACAAGGGTAATAATAAATACACGAGACAATGCCATCTGGTTACACACAATAAATCAATTATCCGAAGAAGGTCTTCATGTCCCGTCAGTCTGTATCATATCTGACTATCATATGACACTTCCAAATCATCTTATAAACACGCATCTAGGAAGTTACACTCAGTACTGTTGAAATGGCGTCCCTTTTCATATTACCGATATCCAATAGTAGTATATCTGTTACATCACTGCACAACAAACATAAGTTAAATATATCCACTGCGATGACACCCCTCCCGAAATGAACGCAATCATTCATTATCTTTCATGAAACACAGTTACGCACATTCCCATATTCATGAAAATCATATCGCCGTATGCGCATATTAGATTTTACCTGCCTACCTTAATGAATTACTACAATATCGCATAAGCATGTTTCTTCAGGATGTCTTACTCTAATATATCGCAAGGCGGACCCAAGCAACGTTGGTTTCCTGTAAGACTATAACACCATCGATTAATACAGGCACATAGAAATAACATATAAAATTAAAATAACAACCACCTTAAATTATAACAACAAATAATACACTTCACACACAAGACCGCACTTAAAAGATGCGACCTTTCCAGGTCTCCTTCTATTTATCCATGGTCGTCAATGTACATGGACTCGAACCCATCTTCTTCAGACTCCGGGTACACGTCTGAAAACCCTACCTTCGATCTCATTTTATAAAGAAAAACGGGTGGAGTCACTTCGTCTCATAAAACATCGAGTCTACAACGCTGGCGGTAATCTGTAATTTGCATGTGAATCTTAATACACTGTTCAGATGAGGTGAACTTACTGTATGAATGTTCCAAACACTTGAGAGCCAAACGAACCATTTCTCTGGGCTCAATGTTCTTTCGTACAAAGGGGTCTTAAATATGTCACTGAGCAGTCGGCTGCTTCGTCAGTTGGGAGGAACTACTTTCACTCTCGTTTCCAGCCCCTGTGCGGAATTTCCCCTCGCATTACATTCGCCTTGTCCAGGCACACGTTATTATTATTATTATTATTATTATTATTATTATTATTATTATTATTATTATTATCAAATGCCATTTATCAAGGACCCGGCTTCTTCCAGCCTGACTATAATTGTAATATTCGTCTTATTCCTTTCAGCTTTCCGGTCTCTCATTTCAAACTGGCATACGAATCGTACCTCCCTCTCACATGCTAGTATCTCAAACCACATTGCTCATTCATGTAAAATACTCTATGTAACCAGGTAATTTAACTAACACCATAACACTTGCGTACTAATTAAATCATGGATCGCACCCCGCGTCACGTTTTTGCCATCATCTGGTCAGCACCCTTAATATTACAAGGAGGAGTAATACCAGCATTACTTGTGAAGCATTAAAACAAATTAACTTGAAATATTATGACGACTCATAAAGACTAATGGAACTTGTAGTGACTTAGAACGTTTGTTGAAACATTAATCCATCTCTAAAATGCTTCACACACAACGAACACTAGGGCCTTATAACTAATTCATGCAGTAATTTCACGGGAAGAGAGAAAAAATGTGATTACCCAATCACAGCAGACAAACCCATATAAAAACTCCCATTGATAAAAGGCTTCACTTCCTTCGAAACACGCCTCTGGTGTTCACTTATCCTTGAATCATTTACGTGCTATAAAAAATTTATCTACAGACATTTTTATATTTTACGGGATCTGAAATTCCTGCTTAGTAAATGGAATGTACTTAACGTCTCTGCTTGGAGTCGGCTGTCATCGAGAGGTACATCTGGGGTGTTTAAGCTGCAATCACTGCGGCTTCGTTAACGGAGAATCCCCGGTTCGTCAACTTCTGAGTCCCGTTCATGACGTCTCGAACTGTGGTCTCTGGCAGTTGGAAGTTCTGGATGCTCCCTGAAGATTGCAGGCACACCGGCGCGGTTCTCTTGGACTAAACGAGCCCTCTCGTACATACAAGCACGTGGGAAATTTGGTTAATGCCTCATCAATTAACCTGATATGGCTAGAAGCACTCATGGGTTCAAGTGCACTAACGGAGCAACGATCAAGTCTCTGTAGCTCGCTACTTATTTCCCCTCTTTATACACGTCACAGTTAGTAACTTCCGTTATCTATCTGAGCGTCACCCTTTCATTCAGACACTATTTCCTGGCTACACTAGCACTTCTTATTAGTTTAATTAGTGCCTCTCGACACTGCGCCTGCCCTAAATACGGCCTTTACTCATTGGTAGGACATATCGACATCTCACTATGTTCGAGTAATCAGCAGACGCTGCCCGATCTTTAAATGTTACACACATGAGCCACTCTTAATTCTAACAGTCTGCACTCCCTGAATAAGTTAATACGAAATTACAGGCATTGTTATTCGCACATCACAATCACTGTTTTACACCTCAGACTAATGATGTCACACGTGTCTCATTTGAGCACGGAATAAACTTCTCTCTGACTCACATAGTTTAAAATTAATATCACGTAATATTCTTCAGTATGTCTGAGCAACACTTGGCTCACTATGAATAACGTCGTTCGACCACGGAAGTATAAAGACTGCTTCAGA
Source organism: Anabrus simplex (assembly GCF_040414725.1). Classification (NCBI taxonomy): domain Eukaryota; kingdom Metazoa; phylum Arthropoda; class Insecta; order Orthoptera; family Tettigoniidae; genus Anabrus; species Anabrus simplex. Next base: position 113,945,485 of record NC_090266.1, on the reverse strand, counting down.
ATGGAATAATGAGTAGTGGGCCTGGTTTGGCGGTTTTTTATAAAGTGAATCTGGCTGGTCTCCTTGATAGGTGGTAAGCCACGCCTACATGCGAAAGATCGGTGCGTTAAGAATGACTTCTCAGAGTCGAGTGTGTAATCAAATTGTAGCCCTTGAATTATACTTTTCACTGATCTAGTTTGGTGTAGATCGCATCGCTGAATCGCCCGTAATCTTGTAAGATTTTCAGCATAAATTGCCGCTCAAGCCACTGTGTCGTAGGGAACCCCTCGTCTCTGTCTCGTGGTTGGACACTCAACATCTGTTAGCAATTACGCACACCTGTTCGAAGTGCGTCATGACGGATGCACTACTTATGTATTTCATCTATTGGCATCATTAATTAGCCGAAAATACTCCGATTCAGATTAGTCCTTCCTCGTAAATATCGGTCGCTTAGATCCAAGCTTTTTATTATTATTATTATTATTATTATTATTATTATTATTATTATTATTATTATTATTATAATTATTATTATTCATTAACAAATGAATACTGTGGGTTGGCACCAGTGAATATGCGGGAAAATCGCTGAGAGTTTCTATTTCTCGCGTTAACACACTGCAATAAAATCTGCCTTCTGACCTAAATATCCTGCGCTTAGCGTGCTATCTTCTTTCTCTGTCGGCGAAGTGAGAGCGTTATTTGAAGGGGTCACTGTACATAGCTCCTTTTCACCTCATGACGTGCATATGACGTGGTAGTGAACGGTTGCAATAGGAAGAGTATTGTCAGATACGCGGCACTGCTCGCGCAGGGACGATATGCCATATTGACGGTCAAAAATAATTTGTATCACTCATTGTGTAATCCTTTATGAGGAACTTGTGTGAATATCTGTGTTTTTATCACGTCAGTTATAAACATCAAGCAAGCTTGCTAGTTTCCATAATTAAAGTATTATGTTTGACTCTAATATAATTGACGTGACTCCTTCTTCAAACAACCCCATATGTTTAGTCCAAGGCTTCAAATGAAACCATCTTGAGTAGATGCTATTAAAGGGGTCACTAACGAGGGAATAATAAGAATGTGTAAATATAGACGCAAAGATGGACCAAGGTCAATGTTTTAATTTCCGTGCCCAATATTTCTGAAACAAAGAAATGTTCCTTGTCACGTCCGTCAGAATTGCCTTGGTCGTTCCTTCCGACTAAAGTGATACAATCGCAGCATTTTCATGTCAATAACTACTTGGCTCTAACTGTAATTGGGGGCGTAATAGCCGAGTTGCATTGGCGCTGGCTTTTCTTTGTATGGCCTGCTATTGAGACTGATGCTTTGAAACATGAAAGAAAGTGTCCTATCAGCAAGTTAATGAAGCGAAAGTATAAAAAATAGTGTGTGTGTGTGTGTGTGTGCGTGTGTGTACATCTAAGCTGAGCCAGTGACCAATCGAAGAGCTTACAAATGCAATTCATTCGTATTCGTGGAGAGCATTAGAACGTCGGCAGGACAAAAGAGAGGTCAAAATAGTAAACATCAAAGAGACTGTTGAATTATAAAAGCATCCCCGGCATTCAAATGTAAATTGCAGCTCCATAAAACAGGAAAATATGAAAGAAAATTTGAGTTGCCAATGGATAAAAAGTTAACGATCCAAAGAAAACTACATAACCACTAGTTTGACAGTTGGAGTCGCTAAGCAACTCAAGTTCTCCTCTCTCTTTTTCCTTAAATTGGTTTTAGGACCCAGAAATTATTTTTAAGGATGTCGGACACGCCGAATCTATTGACATTATGCAGGCGTGTATGAGTACCTTTAACTATCACCGGACTGAGCAAGATCGAACCTACCAACTTGGGCTCTAAAGGCCTTCGCTTTACTGAGCTACTCAGCCCTGCAGTCCTCTGCCTTATAGAGTATATTTCAATATAGAAACCATGGTGCATAATCTCGGTCACTTGCATGTGTAATGTTAATTTTAAGAACAATGTTATTATTATTATTATTATTATTATTATTATTATTATTATTATTATTATTATTATGCCCAACTAAGGAGTACTTATTCAGTATAATCTTCCTGTTTCTCTAATATCTCTTCATTCCTTCACTGAGTTCCTTTCTGTGTCCTTCCGTCTAACCTATTCAGGACGGTCGGAAACAACGTGTATTGGGTAGATGAGGGTTAGAGCGTTGGTCATACTGATAGGTAATTTGAAAAATTACGTCAAAATCTCGTGCCGTTGTCATTTCATCAGCTGCTTAAGTTAGCCAATCAGATCTCTTAGCGGGCGATTCCAGATGGGCTTTGCGAGGCGGTGTTGTTAAATTTCCACGTGGCTTATGACCAGTTTGAGAGAGCCAATAGAACAGACAATCTTCTCCAGGAGAGGGACTTGAACAAGGGCCTCCATGCTGATAGGCTCGGCCCATAGCAAGCACGCTACGGTGGCATTGGCTGAAACCCAGAGTGTGTTAGTGTTTGATGCTCATTGCTGGACATGGCTCTCAAGTCCGACCAAACCACGTGCAGATTTAGCAACACTGCATCGTTAAGCCCATTTTAATTCCCCCGCGAGGCGATCTCATTGACTAATTTTAGCAGCTGATAAAATGACAAAGGAGCGAGATATCGATGCATTTTTATCAAATTACTGATCAGTATGAACAACGCTCTAACCCTTATATACTCGGTACATGTTTTTACGACTACTCTGTATATCGTTGTTGCGCCTAAAAAATACCGCTCTATGTGAAAATGCTGTGGCAGAAATACTGACCCGCAGCACATATATTATCAGGAGCGAAAATTCTTTGCAAATACTCGCACATTGAAACTTAAATAATAGAATTTTTTCCAGCCGAAAGTCTAAGCTGAAATATTTAACATTTTACGTTCGCAACGACGCTATATTTTTAATTTTAATTTTCAGTACAAATTTATGTTTGCCCACTAAACTCCTAAATTTCGTTTTGTTTTCATTGGTTTCCTCTGTAATTTTCCTCTCTAGTTTATGGATCAGTTTTATTTGTGAATTTTGCCAATTATCAGGGTTTTGGTTGCATAATGTACGTCTGGTTTGATGGCTGTGTTGTAGTGTCGTAATATTACATTTTTGAGAGAGATGTTTGTTGTCTGTTCCAGAAAATTTTGTAAGCTCTTTGCAGTTTAGCAGTTCTTTCTTTGTTTGCTCCCTGATTTGTCCCTACTACTTGAATAATTTCGCCTAGATACTTGAATTTATCTACTTGGAATACTTTTCCGAATTTGGTCATTAATAGTGGATCATCGAATCCTTATTAAATTCCTTCTTTTCAAATGAAATTTCGAGCCCGGATGTCACCACTATTTCGTTAAGTCTTTCTATGGATTGGATTCCTCCTTGTCCGTTGTTGGAAACGATTGCTAGCTCATCTGTAAAAGCTAAGCAATCAAGGTAAATTTTATTTTTAACAAGTCTACCAAGATTTACACGTTATGAAATTACTTTTCCAAAAACCAGAGTATTCTTTATTTATTTATGTATTTATTTATTGTGAACATAACAGGTCATGAGTCCCAATTACAATGTTTACAACAATTGTTACTTAGACGATTATTCTCAAATATTTTTAGTCATTATTTACGGATTCATTCGGACCAATTATTATACATACATACATACATACATACATACATACATACATACATACATACATACATACATAGATACGTGACATACATTATCATTATAGAATGTTATGCCTTTCAGCGTTCAGTCTGCAAACCTCTGTGAATTTACTAAACGTCGCCACAATCCTCGATTTGCAGCTAGTGTTGTGGCCTCATTTAGTTCTACACCTCTTATCTTTAAATCATTAGAAACCGAGTCTAACCATCGTCGCCTTGGTCTACCTCTACTTCTCTTACCCTCCATAGCAGAGTCCATTATTCTCCTAGGTAACATATCCTCCTCCATTCGCCTCACATGACCCCACCACCGAAGCCGGTTTAGGCGTACAGCTTCATCCATCGAGTTCATTCCTAAATTAGCCTTTATCTCCTCATTCCGAGTACCCTCCTGCCATTGTTCCCACCTGTTTGTACCAGCAATCATTTTTGCTACTTTCATGTCTGTTACATCTAATTTATGAATAAGATATCCTGAGTCCACCCATCTTTCATTCCCGTAAAGCAAAGTAGGTCTGAAAACAGACCGATGTAAAAATAGTTTCGTCTGGGAGCTGACTTCCTTCTTACAGAATACTGTTGATCGCAACTGCGAGCTCACTGCGTTAGGTTTACGACACCTTGATTCAATCTCACTTACCATATTACCATCCTGGGAGAACACACAACCTAAATACTTGTAATTATCGACCTGTTCTAGCTTTGTATCACCAATCTGACATTCAATTCTGTTGAATTTCTTAGCTACTGACATCAATTTAGTCTTCGAGAGGCTAATTTTCATACCATACTCATTGCACCTATTTTCAAGTTCCAAGATATTAGACTGCAGGCTTTCGGCACAATATGCCGATAAAACCAAGTCGTCAGCATAGGCCAAACTGCTTACTACATTTCCACCTAACTGAATCCCTCCCTGCCATTTTATACATTTCAGCAGATCATCCATGTAAACTACGAACAGCAAAGGTGAAAGATTACAGCCTTGTCTAACCCCTGTTAGTACCCTGAACCAAGAACACATTCTACCATCGATTCTCAGTGAAGCCCAATTGTCAGCATAAATGCCTTTGATTGATTTTAATAATCTACCTTTAATTCCATAGTTCCCCAGTATGGCGAACATATTTTCCCTCGGTACCCTGTCATATGCTTTCTCTAGATCTACGAAACATAAACACAACTGCCTATTCCTCTCGTAGCATTTTTCAATTACCTGGCGCATACTGAAAATCTGATGCTGACAGCCTCTCTGTGGTCTGAAACCACACTGGTTTTCATCCAACTTCCTCTCAACGACTTATCGCACCCTCCCTTCCAAGATGCCAGTGAAAACTTTGCCTGGTATACTAATCAATGAGATACCTCGATAGTTGTTGCAATCCTTCCTGTTCCCTTGCTTATAGATAGGTGCAATTACTGCTTTTGTCTAATCTGAAGGTACCTTACCAACACTCCACGCTAATTTGACTACTCTATGAAGCCATTTCATCCCTGCCTTCCCACTATACTTCACCATTTCAGGTCTAATTTCATCTATCCCTGCTGCCTTATGACAATGGAGTTTATTTACCATCCTTTCCACTTCCTCAAGCATAATTTCACCAACACCATTTTCCTCCTCCCCATGAACTTGGCTGTTCGCAACACCACCAGGATGATTTCCTTTAACATTGAGAAGATGTTCAAAATATTCCCTCCACCTCTCCAGTGATTCTCTGGGATCTATTATGAGTTCACCTGAATTACTCAAAACACTGTTCATTTCTTTCTTTTCCTCCCTTCCTAAGATACTTTATTACTGTCCAGAAAGGTTTCCCTGCTGCTTGACCTAGCCTTTCCAGGTTGTTACCAAAATCTTCCCATGACTTCTTTTTGGATTCAACAACTATTTGTTTCGCTCTGTTTCTTTCATCTACGTACAAATCCCTGTCTGCCTCTGCCCTTGTTTGGAGCCGTTTCTAATAAGCCTTCTTTTTACGTTTACAAGCTGCTCTCACTTCATCATTCCACCATGATGTTCGCCTTTTCCCATCTTTACACACAGTTGTTCCTAGACATTCCCTTGCTGTTTCTACTACAGCCTCCCTGTATGCCACCCAGTCACTTTCTACGTCCTGTACCTGCTTACTGTCTACTGTTCGAAACTTCTCACTAATCATATCCATGTACTTCTGTCCAATTTCCTCGTCCTGGAGATTTTCTACCCTTATTCGTTTGCAGACAGATTTCACTTTCTCTACCCTAGGCCTAGAGATACTTAGTTCACTACAGATCAGATAACGGTCTGTATCATCGAAAAATCCCCGAACAACTCGTACATTCCTAAAATATTTCCTGAATTCAAAGTCTGTTAAGATATAGTCTATTATGGATCTGGTACCCCTAGCCTCCCATGTGTAGCGGTGAATAGCCTTATGCTTGGAGAATGTATTCGTAACAGCTAAACCCATACTAGCACAGAAGTCCAGCAAACGCTTCCCATTCCCATTAGCTTCCATATCTTCCCCACATTTACCAATCACCCTTTCGTATCCTTCAGTTCTATTCCCAACTCTCGCATTGAAATCGCCCATGAGCACTATTCTATCCTTGCTGTTGACCCTGACCACGATGTCACTCAATGCTTCATAAAACTTGTCAACTTTATCCTCATCTCCTCACATGGTGAATACACGGACACAATTCTTGTCCTAATTCCTCCCACTGACAAATCTACCCACATCATTCGCTCACTTACGTGCCTAACAGAAACTATGTTGCGTGCAATGGTATTCCTGATAAAGAGCCCTACCCCAGACTCTGCCCTTCCCTTTCTAACACCGTCAAGTACACTTTATAATCTCCTATCTCTTCCTCCTTATCTTTCCTTACCCTAATATCACTTACTCCTAGCTCATCCAGATGCATCCTCTTTGCTGACTCAGCAAGTTCTACCTTCTTTCTTCCATAAGCCCCATTAATATTGATAGCTCCCCATCGAATTCCATTTCGTTCGCCAAGTTGTTTCCAAGGAGTCCCTCGCCTGTCAAATGGGAGTGGGACTCCGTTACTCCCATAGGTCCGAGGCTTGCTTAAAATGTTCTGAGCTCGGTAAATTCATGAAGCAGGATGCTACCCTACTTGCACATAGTCCAAGTGAGGATCTCTCCTCTAACGGGTTATGGACCACCGGTGAATTGTATAGTCCTAGCCGCCTGAGCACAAGGAGGGCCATGACTCAGAATATGTCCGAGATGCCCACTCCCATTCCATAGCAACTGGTATCTCGACTCTCAGGACCACTTACTAGGCCACTCAGCCGTTGCCCATGGTTCACGAGCTAGGACGTGACTACAGTAACCCACAAACATGAACCACACCAATTATTATTATTATTATTATTATTATTATTATTATTATTATTATTATTATTATTATTATTAGATTGTCGCTGCACCGGCAAAACCTCGTATCCTACAATGCTCTTCCTATCCATTATTCTCCTTAAGACTGGTCATGCCTCCCAGCCACGTATGGATATGCAGGCCATCAGAACAAATTTCATTCTGTTCATTTTTCTATGCTGATGGGTAAACGAAAATGAACCTCAAATGTATTATACTGTAGCAGTGCGTAAATACGTCATGCAAACATACATTCCTACAGTGCAGTACAGTAAGGTTCAATTTACTTTACGCATTTGCATACGAAAATGAGCACAACAAAAATTGGCTTGGAGGGGTGACCAGTCTTAAGGAAAATAATGGATAGGAAGAGCTTTGCCGGTGCAGCGACGATATAATAATAATAAGTTTCGGGAGCTCTATCAGCATTATGAATAGATCACCGACACTATCAGGAAAAGGCGATTGAAGTTTTATGGCCACATTCTCTGAATGAACAACGACAGCTCACCAAAAGGATGCTCAACCTTGCTCTCTCAATGAAAGTCATGAACAAGTGGCTTAGTGAAATAGACAAGACCTTCAGAAAATTGACATCCCACAGGAAATTATTCAAGATCGACTCCAATTAAAATGAAAGCAATCAACAACCATCATTTTGCTGAGAAAATGAATACCAGGACGAATAAATCATGGACTGAGGAACAGAGGAAAATGTTCAGTGCCCAGATGAAGAGAGAAGAAGAAATCAACATATTCTAAATACGTTCTATCCCGCTCCAAAGGTGAGCATAACGCTGTAATAATAATATTAACAATAATAGATCTTCTGCAGACTGGGATAAAATAATAATATCACGGGCAGATCTCAAGGGTTTCGAATTTTTCTCCTTGGATAGCGATTACCTTTCCAAATTCCGCTTTGATTCTCTTTACCGTCTGTTCTAAATAGTGTAATAATAATAATAATAATAATAATAATAATAATAATAATAATAATAATAATAATAATAATAATAATAATAATAATCCGTGCGCGTAGAGGCGCGCGGCTGTGAGCTTGCATCCGGGAGATAGTAGGTTCGAATCCCACTATTGGCAGCCCTGAAGATGGTTTTCCGTGGTTTCCCATTTTCACACCAGGCAAATGCTGGGGCTCTACCTTAATTAAAGCCACGGCCGCTTCCTTCCAACTCCTAGGCCTTTCCCATCCCATCGTCGCCATAAGACCTATCTGTGTCGGTGCAACGTAAAGCCCCTAGCAAAATAATAATAATAATAATAATAATAATAATAATAATAATAATAATAATAATAATAATAATAATAATAATAATAATAATAATAATAATAATAATAATAATAAGCGATTTGCAATATTCGTGAAATTGCAGTAATTCTTATATTACAGTATAGTATCATTAGTTTGTGTTTGCCGTTGGCAACACTGCTAGGTAAGTATGAAAGACCTGACCTTGGATTGAAAGCCTCGTTCGCTGTGGTGCTGCAGAACCCTCGAAGGGAGTGTACCTCTCATATGTTGCGGTTAGCTGTGCACATTACGCCAAGCCATAACGCGGAGACGTGGTGATTGATGTTCCAGTGTGGCCCAATATCTTAACACACCACAATGCAGGTACCTATCACACAAATCATGCGCTCGCTTTACAGCTATGATAGGCTGAATATGGCCATTGGACAGATAATTTGAGCGCAACATTCTGCACATACAGTCCAACAGTACAGGAGGGTGTACGTGAATTAATTGCTTCCCATTACTATTTTGATAGCACCAATAGCAATTCGTCCTTTGTGATAACAGAAATAATATTCGGAAACATGAAGAAGAAGCAGTGCAGAAGAGAGTGAGACGAGTTGCAGTTTGTCCCCTTTATTTTTCACTGTTTATATATATAACAGCGCTAAAGGAAATCAAACAGAGACTTGTAAAATCAATCACAGCCCCAGAAAACGAAATAAAACTTTGAGATCTGCCGACTATATTGTTATTTTATCTGTGTCTTCAAAAGGCCAGGAGAAGTTGCTGAATGACATGAAAACAGGCTTGAAGAATGAGTACAAGATGAAAATAAATAAATCCAAAGCAAATGTAATGGAGAGCAGTCGAACCAAGTCTCCTGATGCAGGAAATATTAGGTTAGGAAATAAAGTCTTAAATGAATTGGCTCAACATTGTTAGTTGGGTAATACAGTAGCTAACCATTGCAAAAGTAGGGAGGTCGTAAAATACGAAGTGCCTTAAGCAAGGAACCCATTTCTTAAGAAAATGAATTTGCTTGCTTCCAACATTAATATTGGAATTAGAAATAAGTTCTTGAAGACTTTCATCTGGAGCGTTGTATTGTATGGAAGTAAATCACGGACAATAACTATCTCAGAAAGAAGGAAAGAAAGAAAGAAAGAAAGAAAGAAAGAAAGAAAGAAAGAGAATAGAAGCTTTGGAAATGTTATGTTACAGAAGAATGGTGAAGGTGAAATGGGTAGGTTGAATTACGAAGGCACAAATATTGAATCCAATGGTGAGAGGAGATAGATTAGGCAAAATTTGACCAGAAGAAGAGATATAGACCGCCTCTGTGGTGTAGCGATTAATGTGATTAGCTGCCAACCCCGGAGGCCCGGGTTCGATTCCCGGCTCTGCCACGAAATTTGAAAAGTGGTACGAGGGCTGGAACGGGGTCCACTCAGCCTAGGGAGGTCAACTGAGTAGAAGGGTGTTCGATTTCCACCTCAGCCCTCCTGGAAGTGGTTTCACACTTCTCTTCCAGGCAAATGCCGGGATGGTACCTAACTTAGGCCACGGCCGCTTCCTTTCCTCTTCCTTGTCTATCCCTTCCAATCTCTCATGCCCCCGCAAGGCCCCTCTTCTGCATAGTAGGTGAGGCGAGGTACTGGTCATCCTCCCCAGTTGTATACCACTACCCGATGTCTGAAGCTCCATGACACTGCTGTTGAGGTGGTAGAGGTGGGATCCCTCGCTCTATCTGAGGGAAAAACCGACCCTGGAGGGTAAGCAGATTAAGAAAGAAAGAAGAAGAGATACAATAACAGGATACGTCCTAGGGCACCCAGGACTTGTTCAGTTAGCTTTTGAGGGAAGTGTAGGCTGAAAGAACGGCAGGGGGAGATCAAGACAAGCATAATCCACACAGATTAGAGTATATGTAGGATGTAAGAGTTACGTAGAAATGAGAAGTTGAGAGCAGGACAGAGTGGCATGGAGCTCTGCATGAAACCAGTCTATGGTTTGATGACCCGAACACATTAGTAGTTGGCCGGCCACCACATCCACAGATGCAATAATTTCCACAGTCATATCCGACATGTGGTACTAGTGACAAGGAGTATTGAAATATGCTCGTTTTCAAATATGGCTCTAACATTCTAAACGTTGAAGATGAGGATGCCTCAGAGTTGTTCTACGTCACACCGACACAGATAGCTCTTATGGCGACGATGGGACAGGAAGGGGCCAGGAGTGGGAAGGAAGTAACCGTGGCCTGAGTTAAGGTACAGCCTGGTGTGAAAATGGGAAACCACGGAAAACCATCTTCAGCAAAGAATTTCACTATAGGATACTGTACTAACAAGATTATTTGCTCCTTTTACTGCTAGATCATCTTCTTACCGGGCGAGTTGGCCGTGCAGTTAGGGGCGTGCAGCTGTGAGCTTACATCCAGGAGATAGTGGGTTCCAGTCACACTGTCGGCAGCCCTGTAGATAGTTTTCCGAGGTTTCCCGTTGTCATCCCAGGCAAATGCTGGGGCTGTACCTTAATTAATGCCACGGCCACTTCCTTCCGACTCCCAGCTCTTTCTTATCCCATTGCCGCCATAAGACATATCTGTGTCAGTACGACGTAAAACAAACTGAAAAATTGTCCCTCTTCTTCTCCCTCGAATGCGGAGACCACAGAATAATTATTTCTGTATAATTTCTAACCTGAGTCTCACTATCTACGGAGGCCAATACATCGTTATCACTTGTTTTTATTTGCCTTGAAAATGCCGTTGTAAAGATTTCAAATACGACGGTGTATTTATTTATTTACTAGCAAGATACCCGTGCTTCGCTACGGTATCGTACTGAAATATACAATTGAATGCTTATTGTTTTAGATATATAATCCGACGAAATTCGCGATCTGACTCGTTTTCTGCGAGAATCCACCAAAATTCCCGATCTGACTGGTTTTCTATTATTTTACGGCACGTTTCCTCCCATTTTTCAATCTTCCTTTCCAGCAATCGATTTCATACTTCCCGGGCTAGGCTCAGGTATTATTCCCAGTTGGGTCCGTAAATCTTTGCCATACCGTATTTGCCTATAATCATTTTTAATCTGGATAAAATCCTTCAGGAGATCCGGCGTGGTGTCATATTGGGTGCCTTGGCGGCACTGAACCCGCGGCCGGACTGCATTCTTAGTCATTACCCGTCCAGGAGCCGTTTCCAGCGCGGTCCGCACATTTGACGACGGTCCGGAACATTATTATTATTATTATTATTATTATTATTATTAATGTTATTCTTATTATTATTACTATTATGTGTTGCTGGGATGAATGATGACAGGGAAAACCGGAGTATCCGGATAAAAACCTGTCCCACCTCCGTTTTGTCCAGCACGAATGTCACATGGAGTGACTGGGATTTGAACCACGGAACCCAGCTGTGAGAGGCCGGCGCGCTGCCGCCTGAGCAACGGAGGGTCCTTATAAGTACTTTAAGAACAGTAAAATCAATTGGTCTCACCTCCTTTTACACCTCACCGCCGTTAGGTTTTACTGCCAACCCCCCCCCCCTCCCAAAATTAAAAGAAGGCGTGTTTCTTTATGTTTAAGGGAGATTCCAAACACCAATGTTCACGTCTATCACCTTCAGTTTTGAGATATAAGTATCCCCATAAATATAATTTACTTTTGTCACTTCATTTCAAACTACTCCCCCCCCCCCAAGTGAATTTTCCCGCAAAAAAATACTTGTTTCTTTAATAGTGAAGGATCTTCTAAATACCAATTATCTCGACTCTAACTTCTTCACTTTTAGATTTATGTGTCCTCATGAAAGGAATTCAACTCCTTTACACTCCCGCCCCCCAAGATGGTTTCCCCCCCAAAACGCGTTTTTCTTTGTTTTTAAAGGAGATCCAAATACGCATATTCACGTCTGTAACAACTTTAGTTTTTATTAGATGTATATATTCTCATACAATTAAAGTCAATTAATTTTTCAATTCTTTCACCCCCCTCCCCCCGCTTCATTGGATTTTCCGAGTATATGTGTTTCTTTACTTTTAAAGCAGATTGCAAAAATCAAATTTCACGTCTGTAATATCTTCATTTTTAAGATATCAGTAGCCTAATTAAAATAATTCAACACCATTTTCAGTCACTTTCACCCACCCTCCACCCAAGTGGTATTTCCGAAAATTAAAAATACACGTTTCATTATGTTTAATAGAGATAAAAATACCATTTTTCACTTCTGTAACATGTTAAGTTTTTTTAGATATACTGTAAAAATTCTCATTTTAAAATTTCACCCCTTTTGGGTTCCCCTTAAGTGGAGTTTCCAAAAACAAATCACCTATGTTTCTTTACATTTACAGGAGATTCAAAACACCCACTTTTTACGTCTATAACATTTTACGTTTCCAAGATAATCTTTCAAAAAATTCACCCCAATTTGTCACTTCTGTTTAACCGCCATTAATAGGATTTTCCAAAAACTAAAAAAATACGTGTTTCTTTATTTTTAAAGGAGATCCCATATACAAATTTTCAGTTCTGTAATATCTTCCGTTCCTGAGATATATGTATCCTCATTAAAGGCATTCAACCCACTTTTTACCCTTTTACACCCCTCCTATTGGGATTTGCAGGAAACAACAAAATACGTGTTCCTTTATTTTTAGAGGAGATTCTAACTACCAATTTTTACATCTGTTAATTTTAAAGTTTTAAGATGTAGACACATTCATTTTAAAAAATTCACCCCCCTTTTCACCCCTCAATATTTGGATTTTCCAAAAACGAAAAAATACGTGTTTCTTTATATTTAAAGTAGATCCCAAATACCAATTTTCAGGTCTGTAATATCTTCAGGTTCTGTAATATATAAGTAGCCTCATTAAAGGCATTCAACCCATTATTCACCCTTTTACACCCTTCCTATTGGGATTTTCCGAAAACAAAACAATACGTGTTTCTTTATTTTTAAAGAAGATTCTAAATACCACTTTTTACATCTATAAACTGTAACAGTTTTGAGATATAGATACACTCATTTTAAAAAATCACCCCCTTTTCAACCCCCCATTAATTGATTTTCCAAAAACAAAAAAAAATACGTGTTTCTTTATTTTTAAAGGAGATCCCAAACACCAATTTTCAGGTCTGTAATATCTTCAGTTTCTGAAATATATGTAGCCTCATCAAAGGCATTCAACCCCTTTTTCACCCCTTTTCACCCCTCCTATTGCGATTTTCCGAAAACAAAAAAATACGTGTTTCTTTATGTTTAATGAAGATTCTAAATACCAATTTTTACATCTGCAAACTTTAAAAGTTTGGCGATATAGATTCACTCATTTTAAAAATTCACCCCCTTTTCACCCTCCCATTAATTGGATTTTCCAAAAACACAAAAATACGTGTTTCTTTATTTTTAAAAGAGATCAAAATTACCAATTTTCAGGTCTGTAATATATTCAGTTTCTGAGATATAAGTACTGGTATACTGATTGAGGGCATTCAACCCATTTCCCCCAATTTCACCCCTTTTCACCCCTCCTATTAGGATTTTCTGAAAACAAAAAAATACGTGTTTCCTTATTTTTAAAGAAGATTCTAAATACCAATTTTTACATCTGTAAACTTTTAAACTTTCGAGATATAGACACACTCATTTTAAAATTTCACCCCTCTTTTCACCCCCTTAGCGAAGGAATATCCAAAAATCCTCTCTTAGCGAGCACCTACATCTTAGTATGAATATATCCCCAAAATTTCATTTCGTTACGTCCAGTAGTTTTGGCTCTGCGATGATGAATCAGTCAGTCAGTCAGTCAGTCAGTCAGTCAGTCAGTCAGTCAGTCAGTCAGTCAGGACAAGTTATTTTATATATATAGATTTATTTATTTATCTATTTATTTATTTATTTATTTATTTATTTATTTATTTATTATTTCACGACCTAACAGGCCCGAAATTCTATAATGAACAATATTAATGCTTTATTACTAATGTTCAGGGGCGAAATGGATGCGAAACTTAGTAAAATAATCAGTAAATGACAGCCTCTAGGAAATTTCGTTAAGTTGTAAACAAGCGTGATTACCTTATAGTGATGAACAGTGAATGAACTTGTTATTTCTTCCTTGAGGAATCGTGGTCAAGAGTTCTATTTAATATGTGAGTGTCAAGTTTCTCTGTTACCCGTGCGGTTGTAGAGCTCTTACTGGTTTTGTATATTTGTAACTCATTGAGACTAAGTGTGAAATGGACACGGCCGAAACGTTGGAAATTCTAAAATAAGAAACTAATGAATATACATTAAATAACTTTTGAAAGTAAGATTTAAATCCCCCCCCCCCCCCCCAAATCAGGGCAGTCGACAGAATAATGTATAGCGATTAGCCGAGCCGTCTTGTTTTTCGTTAATGGAATTATTTTGAAACGTAATTTCAAGTAACGTGGAACTTCATGCCTATTTGTGACATCTAATATCTTTGACCTTCAGTATATTATTGGAAATGTGCTACAACACGATATAAATTATAGTGTTCCTTTTTCTGATTTACGAAGAAACACTTAGAGTACAATTACCAACTAAAGATATAAGCATCTGAGGATCCAGATGAACGGGCCAATGACCTTCGATGTTAGGCCCCTTTAAACAACAAGCATCATCATCATCATCATCATCATCATCATCATCATCGAACCCGATGAAGGGATGGTCGATAGCAGAATAGTATGGAAATGGATACATCGATTTAATGTGGAGACCGACGTCTTGAATGTAAAGTTCACTGAGGAAGAATACTAATTTTAGAACATGTTATTGTATTCATCAAAATGTCACTATATACCACTGAATAATCAACAAGGCTTGGTATTTCCAAGCCCTGAGTGAGTCGAAATTAATAGCAGAAGTATTTTGTCTTTCTTGGGAATACTTGAGCTGTTAGTTTCGAGACAGTAATACCAAACGTAGGCCTAAATATTTTCAATGCTGTACACGACCAAACTTTCACTTTCCCAGTGTTTTCCCCGTCATATGGCGTCCACTGTTGTGCTACGCTGTCTCAATTTCTCCCTGTTGCTGGCGTCTTGAGGTTTGTCAGCTTACATTGATCCTCCTTGGTGTCATCTGCCCAACACTTCGCAGGCCTTCCACGTGACCAGTATGCTCCTGGGTCGTATTGAAGAGCCGTTTATTCCGCAGAACTGTCGTTGCTTCTGACGACACAGCTGTGCCACTGGCGCCTTGCTTTCCTCCCTTCCTTAACAATGGAGGCAACGCCTTTTCTCTGCCGAAAATGCTCATTTCTCGTGTGGTCATAACGCGTCCGTCCCCTACCAAGCATTCCACAAGAACCTACAGCTTATATGTACATTAATACTCAGGACTGGAGACAAATTGAGTCCCAAATTATTAACACGAATGTATAACTTTATAAAGATACCGTGAGTCAAGGAGCCTCCGTGGCTCAGACGGCAGCGCGTCGGCCTCTCACCGATGGATACCGTGGTTCATATCCCGGTCACTCCATGTGAGATTTGTGCTGAACAAAGCGGAGGCGGGACAGGTTTTTCTCCGGGTACTCCGGTTTTCCCCGTCATCTTTCATTCCAGCAACACTCTCCATTCCAATTTCATAACATCTATCAGTCATTAATAAAATCAACGTGGGAGTGGCAACCCCATTGTACTAATAGCCAATATGTGGTTCATTCATTACATCCCTGACCCGGTCAAAGACTGGGAAACAAGCTGTAGGTTTTTATTTTCACCGTGAGTCAAAGTTTGTGCATTCATTGTCCAATGATGTTGAGTTTCCATCCGTGTCATAACTTCGATATTTACAGCAATTTCTTTTCAGTTTAATTACTTCTTTGCTGTATTCATCTAGTCCGTCTCCTTGGCCGAACGGTCAGCGTACTAGTGTTCGATTCAGAGGATCACAGAATCGATTCCGAGACGGATCGGAGATTTTAAATGGATTGGGGAGTGAAGGTTTGTGTTTATATTAATACATTTTTGTTCATGTGCATATAACACACCACACTACCAGCCACTACAGAAACGCGCATATCGATGGCTTTCTTTTAAAACCTAGTATGTCCTAATGCTCTTTCTTCCCATTATATTCCCTAAAACGTGCTCGGTTGGCCCGGAAGGACGTGGGTTCGAATCCCCGTCAGGAAGTCGTAACATTTAAGAAACGAGATTTCCACTTCCGGAGGGTGCACATGGCCCTGAGGTTCACTCAGTCTACACCAAAAATTAGTACCAGGGTAATTCCTGGGGGCAAAGGCGGCCGGGCATAAAGCTAACCACTCTACCCTATCAAGTGCCGAGGTTACGGATATTGGAAGCCTTTACCTTCCACCCTTCCAACGGCCTTCAAGGCTTGTACGGAGATTACTTTGCTTTGCTTTGCTTTAATATTCCTTAAGACTGGTCACTTCTCCCAGCCACGTATTTATATGTAGTCCATCCGAATAAATTTCTTCGAGTTCATTTTCCTATGCTAATGTCTAAAGAAGAATGTACATCACCATACCTTATTGGAGGAATGTCCGACTCGTTGGCTGAATGGTCAGCGTACTGGCCTTCGGTTCAGAGGGTCCCCGGTTCGATTCCTGGCCGGGTCGGGGATTTTAACCTTAATTGGTTAATTCCAACGGCACGGGGGCTGGGTGTATGTGTCGTCTTCATCATCATTTCATTATCATCACGACGCGCAGGTCGCCTACGGGAGTCAAATGGAAAGACCTGCACCTGGCGAGCCGAACCCGTCCTGGGATATCCCGGCACTAAAAGCCATACGACATTTCATTGGAGGAATGTTGTTTGCATGGCGTATTTACGCACTTCTACTGTATAGTGTATTCAAGGTTCAGTTTCCTTTACGCATTAGTATAGAAAAATGAACTCAGCGAAAATTGTTCTGATGGACTGCATATGAATATGTGGCTGAGAGGCATGACCAGTCTTAAGGAATAATATAATGGGTAGGAAGAGCATTGGGTCATACGAGTATTTTATAGAAAGCCATCGATATGTGGTTGGTATCAGGAAGGCCATTAATCTATAAAATTGAGCCAATCCTTAAGTACCGACTCTAATATACTGGGGTAAAGCCAGGGAAAGAATTCGTTATATCCTTCCATACGCCTTCGAAGTGGCGGCAGATCACAATGTGTGATAAGTTATTCACACTCGCGTGCAGAATATCACACCGCACAGCTACTTCCCATACACTAACGGATCTAATTATTACAAACAATCCTGACAGAACGCAGACTCGTGGACAACTGATAGCTCCCGGACTATCCCGCCATGACTTTATTTACTCAACATATTCACTAAAATGCCCCAAATATAGCCGAAATTAATTGCCCACCAAGACTTCTGAAATCTAAACGAAGGGGCGTTCATTGAGGACACGCTTAGGACACCGTGGCATAACGTACTTACAGCTTGTAAGGCACATGACATTGACGATAAATCATTCCGGTTTAACGAACTATGTTTAGCGCTTTATGACAAGCATGACCCCATGAGGGCATTACACATTAAAGGATCTCATTACTTACTTATTATTTCTTAATACGTTTACTCTCTAGTGTTGGTTTTTCTCTTGAACTATGCGAGGTATTCAACCTCTACCAACTCAAGGGCAGTGTCCTAGAGCGTGAGACTTTGGATCGGGGGAATAAAACTGGGTAGGAGGACCAGTACCTCCCCCAAATGGCCTCACCTGCTATGCTTAACAGGGGCATTGTGGGGGATAGGAAGATTTGAACAGTTAGACAAGGAAAAGGAAGGAAGCGGACATGGCCTTAAATTAGGTACCATTTCGGCATTTGTCTGGAGGAAATGTGAGAAACCACGGAAAATCACTTCGAGGATGGCTGAGGAGGGAATCTAACCTCTCTCTTCTCAGTTAACGTCCCAAGGCTGAGTGGACCCCGTTCCAGCCCTTGTACCACTTTTCAAATTTCGTGGCAGATTCGGGAATTGAACCTGGGAATGCGGGGTTGCCAGATGATCACATTAGCCACTACACCACAGAGACGGATTAATTATTTATTAGGATACATAAACGGGAATACATTACTAAGGTAAGAATTAAAAAAGCAGGGAGAAATCATTTTCCCTTTAGTATGAAATATTTCTTGGTATATAATTCTAAATTCAGCTCCACCTGTTCGTTCATTTCCCGTGTGACACTGTCTTCAGTGGCTTGGCGAAGAGTTCATTATTCAAAATCGTTAACTCTTTAATATCGAAGGGCTACGACCTGTTTTCTATTCAGAATTAAAGGAAAACGTAAGTCGTAATTCTCAACGTGACTTTCAAGAAAGGGTCGTTAATATTGATGATAACAGCTTCAAGTTGTGCTAGAGGGGAGAACGTTAAGAAATAATATCGTAAGCGGAAACTTAAATTTCCATTACAAATGTTGCGACATTTCCTTAATGCTCAAACGGCTGATTCAAATTAAATTCTGTCGCTTTGTAAATGCCTGTCTCCATGAAGTGAATATGCATGGTGAGGGTGTTGTAGGTCATTGGGACGATGGACAGCTCACTCAGTTGTTATGGGGAGATTGTACCTTGTATACTGACAATGTTAAATTTGTCACATTTAGGTAAATTTATCTCAGTAACTATGCACGATAAGGAAGTACAATTTTTGTGGCTGGTAGAGCATGATTATCTCTTCCTAATGCCATTTTTGTAGCTAGAGAGTTTGTATAATTTGTTTTTTAGAAATAGTATCCGGCTCCATAGCTCAACGGTTAGAGTGCTGGTCTTTGGTCACAGGGGTCAAGGGTTCGATTCCCGGCAGGGTCGGGTGTTTTAACCATCACTGGTTAATTTCGCCGGCACGGGGACTGGGTGTATGTGTCGTCTTCATCATCATTTTATCCTCATCACGACGCGCAGTTCATCTACGGGTGTCAAATCAAAAGACCTGCATCTGGCGAGCCGAACATGTCCTCGGACACTCCCGGCACTAAAAGATATACTCCATTTCATTTCGTTTAGAAATAATTTCGTATGTTATTAAAAATTCCGTATTTTTCAATTTAATTAATTGATAATTATCAATTTCTCAGAAACTAACCATCTCAGGACAATGGAAATTATGCGTAAGGTCATTTATGCATTTTTATGAACTTGAGTTAAATAGTTTCTGTTGTTGAATAATGTTCGTGATTGATTGCTTACCTACTTCAAGTGCATGTATGTGATCTAGGTGTTAAATTTACCTGCAATCTAAATTTTAAAAATCATATAGAAAATATTGTCAGCAAGCTCACAGATGTATGGGACTTTTTTTATCAGGAATTCCTTAAGTTTTTCTTATAAGACCTTGAAAATGTTGTATAATGCTCTTGTGAGATCAAGACCAGAATATGCACCGATTATTTGGAATCCATTCACAGTGAAACATGTCGATTTAATTGGGAAAGTACAAAGAACATTTCTCAAATACATTTATTAGGCCTACAAATAGTTTGGTTATTATCCTTACTAGGAATCGTAAGCCCTAATAGTCAAAGCTGTTGATGCTAGGAAATCCTCTCACAGAAGAAATCGTCAGGGTATGTATTTCCTTCATAAGGTACTAAATAACAAAACTGACGATAGTAAAATCAGGGAAAGAATTGACATCTATGTTCCAAATGTAACTCCTAGTAGATTCAGGAATATACTAAAACTAAAACTAACTCCGCTTTATACAGAATTACAACTCAATATAATCTAGTACACCTTCTTGATATAGACATCATTAGCATATCCGAAAATCACTTTGCTCCATCCTGTGATAGAGTGCTACAGTCTTTGTATGAAAAATGGTTTCTTGATGTAACCGAATGTATCCAATCTAATGTATCCAATCCAATGTATCTTTTGTAATTAAGTTCTATTATTAATTCAAACCACTGATTTACTGTATTACTTGCTGATAATATTATACAAGTAGTGAACAGTGTAATTGGGAAACCTGTAATGTTCACAACAATGCTTTAATAAATAAATAAATAAATAAATAAATAAATAAATAAATAAATAAATAAATAAATAAATAAATAAATAAATAAATAAATAAATAAATAAATAAATAAATGTTTGTTAATGATGTATAATATCCTGTATCGTCGTGTTAGGGTGTTTAGATTTAGCCGAGGTCTGGGATAGGTGACATAAGCCAGGCAATGTCATCTCCGAACAGGCCATGAAGGTCCTTGGAATGGTGGAAGGTAAATGCTTACACTATCCGTAACCTCGGCACTTGGTGGGATAGATTGGTTAGCTGTTTGCCCGGCCGCCTTTTCTCCCAGGAATTAACCTGGTACTCATTTCTGGTGTAGGCTGAGTGAACCTCATGGCCATGTGCACCTCTAGAAGAGGAAATCTCGTTTCTTAAAACAGATGACATAAAATAAAGAAATGTACTGTCCGATCGTTATCAAGACTTATGATCGACTTCACACTCAGGATGAATGTTGCTTCGTTTCAGTTTGTGCTTTATGAAGACTGGTATACATATAACGTAACTGTCAACCACCACGGTAAAACTAAATAGGTGATTATTTTCCTTTATATCCTATATGATTGGCGTTAGAAAGGAATTTGCTTTATGTGGCACCGATAGAAATAGGTCTTATGGCGACGACTAGGAGTGGGAAGGAAGCCACCGTGGCCTTAATTAAGGTACTACCACACCATTTGCCAAGTGTGAAAATTGGAAACCACGGAAAACCATCTTCAGGACTATCGACAGTGGGGTTCGTACCCACTATCCCCTGAATGGAAACTGATAGCTACGTGACCCAAGCCGCGCGCCCACTTGCTCGGTCGTCAGCAAGGGCATCCAGTCTTAAAACTGGGCAAATCCACATGTCCGACACAGATTGCACCCGATACCCCATCTAGGTGTTGGAAAAGCGCCAAAAGAAGACGATAAAGATGGGGGGGGGGGGTTTGGAAATCATGGAAGCTGTACTGAACCAGATTATGTACTGATGCCCAGTCCATCCTAATTACTATTTCTAATGTAAACTCGTGTACTTGTCCTGAGGTGGTGCAGCTCTTCTCAGGCACACCCCAAATGGAGGTGAGCTGCGCGTACCATTTTATCCACATACGAGCGCTCCTGCCATACTTAAATTTCTGACAGTACCGGGAATCGAACCCGGGCCTCCGAGGGTGGCAGCTAATAGTGTTAACTGTTACGCTACAGAGGCATACTATTTCAGATAATAATGATGTTATTGGGTGAACGTCCCGGTGGCTAAATTTAAGGTTTTCGGAGACTCTGAGGTGCCGGTATTTTGTCCCGCAGGAGTCCTTTAAAGTGCCAGTTAATCTACCGACATGAGACTGACGTATTTGCGCACCTCAAATACCACCGGACTGAACCGGGATCGAACCCGCCAATTTGAGCTGAGAAGGGCGGGGATCTACGGCTTGAGCTACCAAGCTCGGCCAATAATAATAATAATAATAATAATAATAATAATAATAATAATAATAATAATAATAATAATAATAATAAAGTTTCTTCAAATACTGTACTTTTTTATGAGACGGTGGGGGTGCCGAAAATTTTCTCAACAGTTCATTACAGTGCTAGAAGCCAATGACTAGGAGTTGCACATTTAGAAAGAATGCCACCGTCCGGTGGTATTTGAAGCTGCTCGTGTCAGTATATTTACATTACGTGAAAAACACTCCTGGGAATGAGCAAGTTGGTCGTGCGCTTAGGATCGTATAGCTGTAAGCTTGCATTCGGGTGATGGTGGGTTCGAATCCCACCGTCAGGAGCCTTGAAGAATGTCTTCCGCGTTTTCTGATTTTCACACCGTAATATTAATTACGGTTACGTCCGCTACCTTCCCGATCCTAGTCTTTTCTCATCCTTGCGTCGCCGAAGAAAACCTTGGATGTGTTAGTGCTACGTTTAACAACTAGAAAAATAAAGACCGAGCTCGATAGCTGCAGTCGCTTAAGTGCGGCTAGTATCCAGTATTCGGGAGATAGTGGGTTCGAACCCTACAGTCGGCAGTCCTGAAGATGGTTTTCCGTGGTTTCCCATTTTCACAGCAGGCAAATGCTGGGGCTGTTTCTTAACTTTTTTTTTGCTTTGGGCTTTACGTCGCACCGACACAGATAGGTCTTATGGCGACGATGGTGTTTCTTAACTAAGACCACGGCCGCTTCCTTCTTACTCCTAGCCCTTTCTTGTCCCATCGTCGCCATAATGCCTATCCGTGTCGGTGTGACGTAAAGCAGATTCCTTTCTGACGCCAATCCTATACAAAGCAAAATGTTCACCTACTTAGTTTTACTATGGTGATGAACAGTTTGGTATGTTATATGCATAGCAGTCTTCATTAAGCACAATACTAAAAAGAAGCACCATTCATCCCGAGTGTGAAGTCGATCATACTTCGTGATAACGATCGCACAGTAAATTTCCTTATGTCATCTTTATGTCACCTGTTTAAAGAAACGAGATTTACGAGCAAAGGGTTAGGAGTGGGAAGGAAGCGACCGTGGCCTTCATTAAGGTACTGCCACAGCATTTGCCTAGTGTGAAAATTGTAAACCATGGAAAACCATCTTCAGGGCTGCCGACAGTGGGGTTCGAACCCACTACCTCCCGAATGGAAACGAACCATCTGTCTTGAGAACAGGAGAACGACGACGATTACTTAGAAGCGAGCAGATATCTTCAATCAATCTCACTTTTCCACAGAATTCTCCAGGGTTGATCATTGGACCGTTAAGTCCCGGGGTTCGATTCCCGCCGAGGGATATTAACCGTAGGTAATTAAATCCTTTGCTTTAGGGTGTTTTTGTTGTCTTTGTGCGTCATTGTATCCCCCACATAACGCAGAACACTTACCGCCATCTTACCTACAACCAGTTCGTCACAGAGCGGACGGTGACCACCCTCCACGGAATGGCTGTATCAACGCTATAAAAGCCACACGAATTATTACTAGCATTCTCCGTACAGACTCGCGGTGGATTATAAGAGCGGAAATTAAATACTTGTCCTCTCCAGATAATACTCCTGCAAAGTCAGAAACTTCCTCCCTCTTGAGCTATCTAATTTACCGCACGACAGGACACAGTAGTTCATTCACATCCACGACGACACACTCCTGGAACTCTCTTCCAGCTTATCTAGCAAACATGCATTTAGAAATAAATGTTTTGAGTGCTGCAGAAATTTAGAAATTAGAACATTCTTCGAAGTTAACATTTCACTGCACCGGTAAGCCAATGCCATCTCCGGAATTCTTCAGGAAAATGGGTCATTAACCTACGGATCATGATCCAAACTCGGGTCGCCGTTGCTTAAGGGATGGATCGACATCATTTCCCGAAAAATAATTACTAGTAGGGGAAATAACAGCGTACAATAGAAGGTAGAAACTAAGAAAAAGGGAAATATAAGAGAATTTTAATGGCATTATTTTTTTTTTTTTGCTAGTTGCTTTACGTCGCACCGACACAGATAGGTCTTATGGCGACGATGGGACAGGAAAGGGCTAAGAGTGGGAAGGAAGCGGCCGTGGCCTTAATTAAGGTACAGCCCCAGCATTTGCCTGGTGTGAAAATGGGAAACCACGGAAAACCATCTTCAGGGCTGCCGACAGTGGGGTTCGAACCTACTGTCTCCCGAATACTGGATACTGACCGCACTTAAGCGACTGCAAATGGCATTATTCACGACGCTGAACCTTTTTCGAGAAGACTATATTAATAAGCTAAAATAACTAAAATAATATAATATTTAGGCATCTGCAGAACCATCGCAGGACCTAAAGAATTCTCAGGTTGCTGGTCTCCAGGAAGAACTCGCAGTGGTTGAAAGTTACGAAGGTTTCTGTCACAGTCTCCGAAAACAAACGTGGTTAGTACGTTAATTCTTGATAAAACTAACGAAAGTAGAAACTTTTTTAGGCAAAGAAATAGTGAATAATGTCACTTGCGTTTTCGGATACGTACCAATGTAAAGATGGTTGCTGTCATGAAAACTATGATTAGAAGCAGTCATGCATTAAGATGCTTCCCCTCAAATAACACGACAACGATTTGAAAATCTATCAGCACTAATGCAGGGATAAACATCGCACTAACTGATGTAAATAATTACTTGAGACTTTTTGTTCCATGAATTATTAGAGTGACAAATTATTATCGCATATTATTTCTGCTGCAATATACTATTACGCACTCGTTTCCTCTATTGGAATTATGATTTACTTTCTATTCTTGTTCTTTAGAAAATATGATGACCATAGTTTACGTATACATTTATAGCTACTGTGGTTACTGTGGCATCTTTTACATACAATATGAGCCCATGGGATCCGCACAACGAGCTAGAATAACATAGAGAGGCGGAAGCGCTGCCTGGGTGAAGCTAATAGAACGAAAGTCCGCCATGTTTCCTGTTGTTTATTTATTTTATTTATTCCTGACTTACATTTGTGGCGAAGTTAGGGCTCACGGCCCTCTCTTACACTTAACCACTATAAATAGAATTTAAAAATGTAAACATAAAAGTAAGACATAGAAATTCTAAAAAGAAATAATACTACACACGGATAATTCTAAGACTACCGGTAAGTTAGGCCTACATATCAGTACAGCAATTAGTGTGATAATTACTACTAATAATAATAATAACAATATTAATAATAATAACAATATTAATATTAATAATAATAATAATAGTAAATGAAGAAAACCCATTCACACAACATACACACAATGACTCACACAACTCAGTTTTATGTTACCAGGAAAAACTTTCTGCAGGCAGATTTGAATTTATGAGAGGAAGTAAGGTGCCGAATGTCCATTGGGAGTGTATTCCAGAGTCTCGATGCGGTAACTAAAAAGGATTGATTGTAGGAATTGGTTCGACTTAGTGGAATTTCAAGTAAGGAACCAGAACGGGTACTAATTTCATGGAATGAGGAAAGGAAACGAAAATTAGAAGAGAGGTAAGTAGGAGTGTTCGTCGAGAGCACTTGGTAAACAAGTGTCATTAGGTGATAATTCCTTCGTTCATTTATGCGTAGCCATTCCAATGTTTTGAAATATGGTGTAACATGAGTGTCATGTCGCAGTTGGAAGGCATATCGTATGCATGAGTTTTGTGCTCGCTGAAGTCTCAAAGCTTGTTCAGCATTTAGATTGACTAGTACTGTATCACAGTAGTCTAAAATTGGGAATAGTAGTGCTTGGATTAATTTTAATTTAAGTTTTTGAGGAAAAGAATTCTTGTGACGTTTCAGGGGATATAGAGCTGCATGAACCTTTCTACATACATTTGTTACGTGTTCATTCCAGGTCAGATTCTCATTGATGGAGATTCCAAGATTAGTTACATTTTTAAGGTACGGTACAGCAATGTCATTGATTATGATTGGAGGAGGATTGATATTGCTTATTACATGTAATAATTTAGAGTTTCCTATGATAATACTGAACCCATAATTCTACGGTGAGAAAATTTTTTTATTTTTCTCAAATATTTATTTGGTATTCAGAAACGACTGTATGTTTGAGGGCAGCCATTTTGCGCTCCCAAGAGCCCGATGTTGCGTGGGAAGGTTCCCGCAAGGCGAGCTCGTGGATTGCCGGGACACCTCGGTGGAACTCGAGTGCCCGACAATTTTCTAAATTAATGAATTCTGCACAACGAGGGATTTTGACAAGATAGTAAAGGAAGAAATATATAAGCAAAATTATTCATACACCCTCTGTGAAGGTAGTGACACCAGGGATAATTTTAGTGCAGTTAAGCCCAAGTGTGTGTTAGCGTGAGAACAGCGAGCTAGTTACACGTGCCAAGGTCATGGGCAGAAGAAAAACGCGCGAAACGCACGGGCAGAAACAATTTATTTCTCCTGTTGTGGGTGTAGAAAAATTATAAAATTAACATCGAACATAAGTGCAAGTCTGTCCGGAGTTCTGGGACAAGTCTTATCAAAATTGGTCTATTAGAAGCAAATTTGGCAGATTTCACAACCGAGCCTCATAGAGGGGATAGCGTCCTTCCGGAAATTATAAAAGAAACCCCCCACCGTAGATTTTTCAGTGTCGATCTGGAACTTGAGGCCGCGGGAGCTCGTGCCCGTCGTCATTAGAATTTCGCGCCAGATTGACCGACAATATTTCAATACATGTTCGTGGCTAAAGTCCATATATTAGTTAAGAAGAAAAGTGATTGGAGAAACTGTGAACGTTTGCAGACGAACTGGGAAGGTGTAGGCTGGTTGAAAAATACACAGCAGATTTTATTTTTATCATTTCCTGTACTCTTGTAAGTGAAGAAGGTCTGGGGGAAGCGATTCAAAATAGTTCGACTCCCTTATCGGCCGAACACCTGTTCTTGTTGAAACAACGGGGAGAGAAACCACTCTGGGAGACGCATCAGACAGTTATAGCCGACTGCAGAACGAGGGAAGTTCGTGGTGCAAGTTACAAAGAAAGTGCATTATTTATGGTAATTTTTAATCTCGTGTGTGCGTGAAGGGTAGTGTTTGGATGAGTGAGTTTTTAAATATGAAAATGTTATCTGTGAAAATGAGGGGCTAAGTACGAGGTTGCTGGAGATGATGCAATCAGAATGCTGAGAATGTCACCAATGTGCAGGTCTGTCTATTTTATATTATGTTGTAGTTAGTAGTTAGTTACTGTCTGTCCTAACCAAATTTCCAGATGATTGTCGGGTGAGATTCGTAATTATCAGGCGAAAGGCGTTGTAAATTTTGGTCAGCGTGTGAAAATTTCAGTGTGTAAAGTTCATGTCAAGAACGGTAAAATGCGACGCTTAAAATTTTGTGTTGAGATGAGATATCATTCAAAGTGCGGATTTGTGAACGTTATAAGTGTAAATTAGTCGTGGCGAATATTGTAATTTCAGGTGTCAGTTGTATTCAGAAATGTTGAATAATAATAATAATAATAATAATAATAATAATAATAATAATAGTAATAATAATGTCTACCGCGGGATAAGGAAATTCTTCCATGTCAAATTGCATTTAACCAGTTATTTTTCCAAGGATCGTAATCATATTTAGATAATGTCAATAAAATTTTGTTAGAGTCACAGTCATTAACGGGAAGAAAATTTTGAGACATCGTGTATACCAGTGTTGCGAAAGGTCGATGTGTGCTCTTGGATTTTTGAGGTTCGAAAGTCGTAATAATAGTAAAGTCAGAGATGTGCTTAATAATGGTTGTCGTTTTCACCAGGGGATCGATGTATGAAAAAGGATCTTGAAGGAAAAGGAATTGAGAGCGATGAATTGATATGTACGTGGAGATGAGAGAGAAGCGTTACCGCTGGAATCAAGCGATGAGAAAGAGTGTTGAGACATTTTTGGTAGAGGAAGTATTTAGGGACAGGCTGTGTTGAAACAGGCTGTATTGTTTTCCGCAATCAATCCGAACTCGAGATGACTATGATGTGAAGCATTGTAAATTTATAGAATGATTCCAAGTGAAAACGACTCTAGTAAAATGTAAAGGTCTGGGTAGTAAACATCCAGTGATTTTTGTTAAGATAATGAACGATCTCCAGGATTAAAGAGCACTTTGGACACGCGGTTGGGTCATATTTAATTTGTTCATTGGAGAGGTCATGGATAAGATGGTTGGAATTGATGATAGGCGATCTGCGAATTTCGAATGTGATGGTGATGATTATTATTTGGAAGGCATCCACTAAAAGGGAAACGTGTGTTGGGAATTTTCATTGGCAGCCCTGACACTTCAGTGCACAGGCTGAGATTGTGTTCGAGGTGGAGAATCGTTCGTCACGTCTATTTACTTTTGAGTTCACATATTATGATGAGGTAGACACTTGTATTTTTTTTCGAGAGGTAGGCACTTACCGTGTTTCGACTTGTATTATTTTTGATAAGAGACGTAGTTCCGTCGTGCGTATTTTTTTTGTCTGACCAGATTCAGTGTTACTGTTGGAGGTTTGTTGGAAATTGCGGTTCGCCTGATATGTTAAGGGAGACGTGGTGCGACCCACTTTGACGCCCAACGATAGATTTAGGACGTCACGTGTTTATTCTTGGAGTCATTGATGATGAGACGTCCTAGGTCACGCCCGACGATAGGATTTGGAAGGCATCATGTATATACTGATTAGGTTTAGGGTGTACAGATTTCAAGTGAGCCCGACGATAGGTCTGGGATGGTAGCTGTATACACTCAAGTCTCGGTTAAGATGTGTTCCTTTTGTTTCTTTTGGGAAGTGGCCTGGATGAAGGTAGCCGTTACAGTACGATATGATTTATTGTAGAGGGTCTATGCGAAGCTCTCATTGAGATAACGGGACTGCTGTTGACAAACGAGGGCTGTCCAAGTGTGGGACATCGACCCGATCTAGATTATATTTTTTTCTGTGTTTCTTCGTGCGTGTTAAGCTGTATGACTTCGAGATGTTAATTTATTTTTACGGACTTTATTGTTTCCTCGTCTTGACGTCCGTTTTCGTTTGATGGTGTGCATATTGACACTCAGTGTTTTAGAATGAGACTTGAGTTGCGGATGCGGTTTCGATTCGTCAGCCAGTATTTTATTTTATTTTCACCTTGTCATATTTTCATTCTTATTCATAGTAAGTAAGTATTCACTTTACCAGTAGTGTGTTGGGACAGACAGTAAATGGAGAGATCTGTACTGGTAGCATTGTTGTCAAGGGAAAGAATTCCTTAAAATTGTAGTAAATTTTAGCGTGGACTGGTAAATTTATTAAGCATAATAAACCCATTTCTAACCTGAAAATCGGTTCAATAATAATATTTTCAAGTGACTTTTCACTTTTTGATTAACTTCAGTGTTTGGCATTTCTTCTAAATGCATGATTAGTAAGTGTTTCCTGCATTTCGCAGTTTTGTTCCTTTAGAATGACTTAACGTAAGATCCTCCCGGATCATGTGGTTGTTGGTTCCTTCCGAACAGTTGTTTGGGTGATGCACAGTTAGCATCGGGATTAACGTATCACTTAAGGGTGTCATGAATGACAAATACATGGTGGAATTTTATTTCAATTGTGAATGATGCCATTAACTTGTAGTGAACACCATGCTTTCCCATAATATTTCGCAACCTATCCAAAGCAACTGATAGTCAGTTTGGTTCGATTAAGGGTCCATTCGGCGGATGTTCCGTATCCGTGAAGGGTATTTGACTGGTGGATAACCTTAATTAAGAGAAAATCAGGCGTTCTAATTGTTGAAAGTCAGATTTTCCACGGATCGTGTGGATTAACTCTCAGTTCTTGTTTGGAATAATAGGTGCCCGGTTTTTCAGGTCTTCCCTTTTTCAGTTTTTCAGTTTCGCTGTCCACTAAAATATTAGCTTCTCCGAAGCAACTCTTCGACATTTGAAGAAACGAAGTGACGTTATGTAATGTGACTGTGTTTGGAACATTCAAAGTCAATAATTTAATTTTGTTTTATTTTTGTGGCAAGAATGCATATTAAATTAATTATGTTATCGTGTTATTTCAGTTTAATAAAAGTTAGTAAGCACATTTTTGCTCCTCATTTCAAGTAGTTAGGCTTTCTTCTGAACCCCATCGTTTGGTTAAGATCGTGATCGAAGTTATTCCCGCAACGACCCATGATTTAAGAGTTCTAAATTGTTCTACTATAGCAGCCGTGGCCGACCAACGATGGAATGGTAAGTTCAAGGGTTCAGTAGAAGTGTCGCGCCAACTGTGGGGCCTTAATGTCACGATAACGATGAGGAGCCCAAAGTCACGATAACGATACGATGCCACGATAACGATAATGAAATTATCCATTGAAAATAAATGTTAGAAAAATATAAAATAATGTTGAGGCTTAAGCCACATTATAAATAATACAAGCGGGTGAAAATTATGGCTGAGCCACAGTTAAACGAATTATGCCCAATGAGAGTGCTAGATATTAACACGTTTAATGAGGAGCGTAACTACTTGGTAGATAATAATAATAATAACAGTCACAATGCATTTTAGGAAACCAGTATTTAAAGCTGTATTGAAGCTTATGTCATGTTGCCAATATAAATTTTGGAAGTGGTAATGCTGAATTACATTCAAAGTTTATGCGTTAACATGTTCTTTATTTACTTAATTTACGGAAGCGGAACTATTTGGGATATTTATCCAGAATAACTTATTAACTTCAGAATTTTCTTTTATTAAACAATTTTGTGATACCAGCCATGTAAACAAAATTTTATAAGACAACTGTTGGAATGTTGTCAGTTTCGGTATTAAATTATAACAGCGTTTGTATGTGAAAACGCAGTGGGTAGTGAATTCTTTCCCTAGTAGTTTGGAGTATTCTGGTTGCATCAACAGCCAGCGTACTCATTATTGTATTCTTTGTGATATTGTGAGATGGAAGGTCAGGTGACCATGGATCTGCTAAGGCAGGTGATGGAAGAAATGAGTAATAAGTTGAGAGAGGACATGAAAGTCCAGAATGAGAATTTGAGTAGTAAGATGGAGGATACGAAAGGGCAAATGTTAGATAGTTTGGATAGTAAGATAGATAGCTTGGATAGTAAGATGGAGGACGCGAAAGTCCAGAGTGAGAATTTGAGAGAGGACATGAAGGCTCATAATGAAAGTTTGGATGGTAAGATCGAGGAGTTACAGAGTAGTATCGAGGATACCCAGGCTAGGTGTAGAGAGTCTAGTGATGAGTTGAAGGCTGGATTGAAGAATGTAGTTCATGAGACACGCACTATGTGCACCGAACTTAAAGAGGAAGTCAGGGGTGAGATAGGTAAACTCAACCAGCGTTTTGATGATAGCCAAGTGGAAATTAGGGATGAAATTGACAAACAATTTGCGGAAGTGCAGGTCAGTTTAAAGAACGATTTCGACAAACAGTTCTCTAAAATCCATGACAGTTTAAAAACCGATATGGACAAGCGTTTTGACGAAAGCCACGACATGTACAGTAGGTTATGTGATAGTCAGGATGAGATGAGAAAGGAACTTGACAAGCATTTACTGGAAAGCCAGGCGGCGCATAAGCAGCTGATCGACAGCCAGGTTGAATTTAAGGACGACATTACACAACAGGTCGTAGAGATGCGGATCTCCAGTGATAAGGAAAAGGGGAAAACGCTAACCATAATAGAGGAACAACGTCAAATATTATCTGCGGACATTCAGTCACTGAATAACAAGGTAGATAAAATTAGTGTGGAATTGGAGAGTCAGGTATTGTCAAAAACCGAAATCATGGAGAAGAAATTGTTGCAAGTTAATGAGGAAGCAATTAGTAAACTCCAAGCGGCTAATGAGGACTCCGAAATTTTAATTAAAGAAATTCAAGAGGAGTTAGTTGAAATGAAAAATGAACATACCAGGGAATTCAATGACAGGCAGATTAGTATAGAACAGGATTTAAGGGAAATCACGTCAGCCCAGGAAGAGACAGACAAGAAAGTTGGGTTCATTAAGAGCGAAGTGAGCAGTTGGATTAGCAGCGTGGTAGATATGCAGTCCAAGGTGGACAAAGTATTAAGTCAAACCTCGACAGCTGTTAACTCTGACCTCAGTGGTCAATTACCAAATATCAGTCATGTGAATAACAACGGTCAGAGCTCAAATGTAGATACCAGTCGATCTCAAGGCTCAGGGGTCACTAACGTTATTAACATGATCAAGTTACATGAGGACCAGCCTAAGAAATTTAATGGAGGTCCACATACCACGCCGAAGGGATTTCTTAAGGATCTCAGGGAGTACATCCGGGACGCCAAGATTCCTGAGGAACGTCAGTTGAGGGTAGCTGAAAGATATTTAGAGGGGGCACCACTTTTATGGTTTAAAGGCTTCCGATACCACTTTGATACCTTTGATGAGTTCCAGAGGGCGTTTCTTAATAAATTTTGGAGTACGGAAATTCAGCAGAGTCTTAGATTAGAGCTATACTCACGTCGGTATAATGCAATAGGCCCTACAAAGTTCAGTGAATACTTTATTGCACAAATGGTAAAGTTCAGAGAACTTGAGGCGCCGCCCTCGGAGCAAGAGCTGGTACAGGCCATCCAGAAGCAGCTACCTCCCGAAGTACAAAGGATGCTCATTGCATCAAAGGTAGAGACCCCCATGCAGGCAGAAATGATCCTTAGGCAATTGGATCATACCCATAATCAAATAGCACCCAGAGGGGGACGATCGCACGAGCAACATGTAAACACTGTTAGCCAGGTTCCAGAGGGAAGTCCAGAGGCACCTGAGCAGGGGAAACCACAGTCGATTGAGCGGAGACGTGAGTTTCGCAATAACTGGGAACCCTCGCATCCACGAAATGAGGATTGGAAAAGGCGTAGGGGTAATTGGAATTATCCGCAAAGGAGGAACCCTTACTGGAGGCGATACGATGGGGACAGAGAAAACCAGAGGAATTTCAGGAATGGACTTAATAACCGCAGGGACTGGGGAAATAATCGAACCCAGAACTTCCGCCGTGATGAGGATGAACGGTACCGCGAACGTGTTCAGTACACCGACGGGTTAAGGAAGGACCACGAAAGGAAAAAATGGCAGGGGGCTATACAGCGCCAGGACGTCAACACCGACTGTTTCGGGGCTGAAAGTCTGGAATTCCAGAAGGCACATAGGCAAGACCAACGAAACTCCGGTCTGAACCCGTTTGCGCCGAATTTCGAGCAAGAGTCAATGTCGACTCTTGATAGAAGAAAACCAACTTCAAATTCCCAGTAGGAAGAGGTTCAGAGTCTTTCATCCCAGATTCTGAAGGAGAGACGACCAAATGACGCACATAACATCGATAACAGCCAGAAACAGACTCCTGGCAACTCCCAATTAAATGAGGACCACAACCTAACAAGAAATTTAAAGGTTTATCATAGAGCCGAAGAAAGAATTCCACTACAGGATGACGCAGCCTTACCAGCTGGGGAAATGGTCACCGAAGAAGAAGAAGAAGAAGAAGAGGTACAACCAGTAAATATGATCGTCACGTCGAGAGGAAGACAGGTCGAGGCACCACTCCAAGGACAGGCAAGCAGTGGGAGTAAAGAAGAGGAAGACGCTGAATGTTTACAATGTTCATTCTTAAGAGAAGACTTTGTTGATGACATCTGTAACGCAATCCTATTGTTGGAAGAAGAAAACAGGGAAATACGTGAAAATAACAGAGCCCTACGTCAAGAGTGAGATCGGCTGGGAAAGTTTACGTAGAATCATGGTTCATCTGTATCAAAATTCCCATGTATACTTTAGAATTTTGAAGGAATATATCTGTTTAAATATTTCCCCTTTCTGGGTAAACATTTCGTGGTTGTAGGTGGATTATGAACCCATAATTCTACGGTGAGAAAATTTTTTTATTTTTCTCAAATATTTATTTGGTATTCAGAAACGACTGTATGTTTGAGGGCAGCCATTTTGCGCTCCCAAGAGCCCGATGTTGCGTGGGAAGGTTCCCGCAAGGCGAGCTCGTGGATTGCCGGGACACCTCGGTGGAACTCGAGTGCCCGACAATTTTCTAAATTAATGAATTCTGCACAACGAGGGATTTTGACAAGATAGTAAAGGAAGAAATATATAAGCAAAATTATTCATACACCCTCTGTGAAGGTAGTGACACCAGGGATAATTTTAGTGCAGTTAAGCCCAAGTGTGTGTTAGCGTGAGAACAGCGAGCTAGTTACACGTGCCAAGGTCATGGGCAGAAGAAAAACGCGCGAAACGCACGGGCAGAAACAATTTATTTCTCCTGTTGTGGGTGTAGAAAAATTATAAAATTAACATCGAACATAAGTGCAAGTCTGTCCGGAGTTCTGGGACAAGTCTTATCAAAATTGGTCTATTAGAAGCAAATTTGGCAGATTTCACAACCGAGCCTCATAGAGGGGATAGCGTCCTTCCGGAAATTATAAAAGAAACCCCCCACCGTAGATTTTTCAGTGTCGATCTGGAACTTGAGGCCGCGGGAGCTCGTGCCCGTCGTCATTAGAATTTCGCGCCAGATTGACCGACAATATTTCAATACATGTTCGTGGCTAAAGTCCATATATTAGTTAAGAAGAAAAGTGATTGGAGAAACTGTGAACGTTTGCAGACGAACTGGGAAGGTGTAGGCTGGTTGAAAAATACACAGCAGATTTTATTTTTATCATTTCCTGTACTCTTGTAAGTGAAGAAGGTCTGGGGGAAGCGATTCAAAATAGTTCGACTCCCTTATCGGCCGAACACCTGTTCTTGTTGAAACAACGGGGAGAGAAACCACTCTGGGAGACGCATCAGACAGTTATAGCCGACTGCAGAACGAGGGAAGTTCGTGGTGCAAGTTACAAAGAAAGTGCATTATTTATGGTAATTTTTAATCTCGTGTGTGCGTGAAGGGTAGTGTTTGGATGAGTGAGTTTTTAAATATGAAAATGTTATCTGTGAAAATGAGGGGCTAAGTACGAGGTTGCTGGAGATGATGCAATCAGAATGCTGAGAATGTCACCAATGTGCAGGTCTGTCTATTTTATATTATGTTGTAGTTAGTAGTTAGTTACTGTCTGTCCTAACCAAATTTCCAGATGATTGTCGGGTGAGATTCGTAATTATCAGGCGAAAGGCGTTGTAAATTTTGGTCAGCGTGTGAAAATTTCAGTGTGTAAAGTTCATGTCAAGAACGGTAAAATGCGACGCTTAAAATTTTGTGTTGAGATGAGATATCATTCAAAGTGCGGATTTGTGAACGTTATAAGTGTAAATTAGTCGTGGCGAATATTGTAATTTCAGGTGTCAGTTGTATTCAGAAATGTTGAATAATAATAATAATAATAATAATAATAATAATAATAATAATAGTAATAATAATGTCTACCGCGGGATAAGGAAATTCTTCCATGTCAAATTGCATTTAACCAGTTATTTTTCCAAGGATCGTAATCATATTTAGATAATGTCAATAAAATTTTGTTAGAGTCACAGTCATTAACGGGAAGAAAATTTTGAGA
Source organism: Anabrus simplex (assembly GCF_040414725.1). Taxonomy (NCBI): domain Eukaryota; kingdom Metazoa; phylum Arthropoda; class Insecta; order Orthoptera; family Tettigoniidae; genus Anabrus; species Anabrus simplex. Next base: position 113,910,129 of record NC_090266.1, on the reverse strand, counting down.
CATCGTGTATACCAGTGTTGCGAAAGGTCGATGTGTGCTCTTGGATTTTTGAGGTTCGAAAGTCGTAATAATAGTAAAGTCAGAGATGTGCTTAATAATGGTTGTCGTTTTCACCAGGGGATCGATGTATGAAAAAGGATCTTGAAGGAAAAGGAATTGAGAGCGATGAATTGATATGTACGTGGAGATGAGAGAGAAGCGTTACCGCTGGAATCAAGCGATGAGAAAGAGTGTTGAGACATTTTTGGTAGAGGAAGTATTTAGGGACAGGCTGTGTTGAAACAGGCTGTATTGTTTTCCGCAATCAATCCGAACTCGAGATGACTATGATGTGAAGCATTGTAAATTTATAGAATGATTCCAAGTGAAAACGACTCTAGTAAAATGTAAAGGTCTGGGTAGTAAACATCCAGTGATTTTTGTTAAGATAATGAACGATCTCCAGGATTAAAGAGCACTTTGGACACGCGGTTGGGTCATATTTAATTTGTTCATTGGAGAGGTCATGGATAAGATGGTTGGAATTGATGATAGGCGATCTGCGAATTTCGAATGTGATGGTGATGATTATTATTTGGAAGGCATCCACTAAAAGGGAAACGTGTGTTGGGAATTTTCATTGGCAGCCCTGACACTTCAGTGCACAGGCTGAGATTGTGTTCGAGGTGGAGAATCGTTCGTCACGTCTATTTACTTTTGAGTTCACATATTATGATGAGGTAGACACTTGTATTTTTTTTCGAGAGGTAGGCACTTACCGTGTTTCGACTTGTATTATTTTTGATAAGAGACGTAGTTCCGTCGTGCGTATTTTTTTTGTCTGACCAGATTCAGTGTTACTGTTGGAGGTTTGTTGGAAATTGCGGTTCGCCTGATATGTTAAGGGAGACGTGGTGCGACCCACTTTGACGCCCAACGATAGATTTAGGACGTCACGTGTTTATTCTTGGAGTCATTGATGATGAGACGTCCTAGGTCACGCCCGACGATAGGATTTGGAAGGCATCATGTATATACTGATTAGGTTTAGGGTGTACAGATTTCAAGTGAGCCCGACGATAGGTCTGGGATGGTAGCTGTATACACTCAAGTCTCGGTTAAGATGTGTTCCTTTTGTTTCTTTTGGGAAGTGGCCTGGATGAAGGTAGCCGTTACAGTACGATATGATTTATTGTAGAGGGTCTATGCGAAGCTCTCATTGAGATAACGGGACTGCTGTTGACAAACGAGGGCTGTCCAAGTGTGGGACATCGACCCGATCTAGATTATATTTTTTTCTGTGTTTCTTCGTGCGTGTTAAGCTGTATGACTTCGAGATGTTAATTTATTTTTACGGACTTTATTGTTTCCTCGTCTTGACGTCCGTTTTCGTTTGATGGTGTGCATATTGACACTCAGTGTTTTAGAATGAGACTTGAGTTGCGGATGCGGTTTCGATTCGTCAGCCAGTATTTTATTTTATTTTCACCTTGTCATATTTTCATTCTTATTCATAGTAAGTAAGTATTCACTTTACCAGTAGTGTGTTGGGACAGACAGTAAATGGAGAGATCTGTACTGGTAGCATTGTTGTCAAGGGAAAGAATTCCTTAAAATTGTAGTAAATTTTAGCGTGGACTGGTAAATTTATTAAGCATAATAAACCCATTTCTAACCTGAAAATCGGTTCAATAATAATATTTTCAAGTGACTTTTCACTTTTTGATTAACTTCAGTGTTTGGCATTTCTTCTAAATGCATGATTAGTAAGTGTTTCCTGCATTTCGCAGTTTTGTTCCTTTAGAATGACTTAACGTAAGATCCTCCCGGATCATGTGGTTGTTGGTTCCTTCCGAACAGTTGTTTGGGTGATGCACAGTTAGCATCGGGATTAACGTATCACTTAAGGGTGTCATGAATGACAAATACATGGTGGAATTTTATTTCAATTGTGAATGATGCCATTAACTTGTAGTGAACACCATGCTTTCCCATAATATTTCGCAACCTATCCAAAGCAACTGATAGTCAGTTTGGTTCGATTAAGGGTCCATTCGGCGGATGTTCCGTATCCGTGAAGGGTATTTGACTGGTGGATAACCTTAATTAAGAGAAAATCAGGCGTTCTAATTGTTGAAAGTCAGATTTTCCACGGATCGTGTGGATTAACTCTCAGTTCTTGTTTGGAATAATAGGTGCCCGGTTTTTCAGGTCTTCCCTTTTTCAGTTTTTCAGTTTCGCTGTCCACTAAAATATTAGCTTCTCCGAAGCAACTCTTCGACATTTGAAGAAACGAAGTGACGTTATGTAATGTGACTGTGTTTGGAACATTCAAAGTCAATAATTTAATTTTGTTTTATTTTTGTGGCAAGAATGCATATTAAATTAATTATGTTATCGTGTTATTTCAGTTTAATAAAAGTTAGTAAGCACATTTTTGCTCCTCATTTCAAGTAGTTAGGCTTTCTTCTGAACCCCATCGTTTGGTTAAGATCGTGATCGAAGTTATTCCCGCAACGACCCATGATTTAAGAGTTCTAAATTGTTCTACTATAGCAGCCGTGGCCGACCAACGATGGAATGGTAAGTTCAAGGGTTCAGTAGAAGTGTCGCGCCAACTGTGGGGCCTTAATGTCACGATAACGATGAGGAGCCCAAAGTCACGATAACGATACGATGCCACGATAACGATAATGAAATTATCCATTGAAAATAAATGTTAGAAAAATATAAAATAATGTTGAGGCTTAAGCCACATTATAAATAATACAAGCGGGTGAAAATTATGGCTGAGCCACAGTTAAACGAATTATGCCCAATGAGAGTGCTAGATATTAACACGTTTAATGAGGAGCGTAACTACTTGGTAGATAATAATAATAATAACAGTCACAATGCATTTTAGGAAACCAGTATTTAAAGCTGTATTGAAGCTTATGTCATGTTGCCAATATAAATTTTGGAAGTGGTAATGCTGAATTACATTCAAAGTTTATGCGTTAACATGTTCTTTATTTACTTAATTTACGGAAGCGGAACTATTTGGGATATTTATCCAGAATAACTTATTAACTTCAGAATTTTCTTTTATTAAACAATTTTGTGATACCAGCCATGTAAACAAAATTTTATAAGACAACTGTTGGAATGTTGTCAGTTTCGGTATTAAATTATAACAGCGTTTGTATGTGAAAACGCAGTGGGTAGTGAATTCTTTCCCTAGTAGTTTGGAGTATTCTGGTTGCATCAACAGCCAGCGTACTCATTATTGTATTCTTTGTGATATTGTGAGATGGAAGGTCAGGTGACCATGGATCTGCTAAGGCAGGTGATGGAAGAAATGAGTAATAAGTTGAGAGAGGACATGAAAGTCCAGAATGAGAATTTGAGTAGTAAGATGGAGGATACGAAAGGGCAAATGTTAGATAGTTTGGATAGTAAGATAGATAGCTTGGATAGTAAGATGGAGGACGCGAAAGTCCAGAGTGAGAATTTGAGAGAGGACATGAAGGCTCATAATGAAAGTTTGGATGGTAAGATCGAGGAGTTACAGAGTAGTATCGAGGATACCCAGGCTAGGTGTAGAGAGTCTAGTGATGAGTTGAAGGCTGGATTGAAGAATGTAGTTCATGAGACACGCACTATGTGCACCGAACTTAAAGAGGAAGTCAGGGGTGAGATAGGTAAACTCAACCAGCGTTTTGATGATAGCCAAGTGGAAATTAGGGATGAAATTGACAAACAATTTGCGGAAGTGCAGGTCAGTTTAAAGAACGATTTCGACAAACAGTTCTCTAAAATCCATGACAGTTTAAAAACCGATATGGACAAGCGTTTTGACGAAAGCCACGACATGTACAGTAGGTTATGTGATAGTCAGGATGAGATGAGAAAGGAACTTGACAAGCATTTACTGGAAAGCCAGGCGGCGCATAAGCAGCTGATCGACAGCCAGGTTGAATTTAAGGACGACATTACACAACAGGTCGTAGAGATGCGGATCTCCAGTGATAAGGAAAAGGGGAAAACGCTAACCATAATAGAGGAACAACGTCAAATATTATCTGCGGACATTCAGTCACTGAATAACAAGGTAGATAAAATTAGTGTGGAATTGGAGAGTCAGGTATTGTCAAAAACCGAAATCATGGAGAAGAAATTGTTGCAAGTTAATGAGGAAGCAATTAGTAAACTCCAAGCGGCTAATGAGGACTCCGAAATTTTAATTAAAGAAATTCAAGAGGAGTTAGTTGAAATGAAAAATGAACATACCAGGGAATTCAATGACAGGCAGATTAGTATAGAACAGGATTTAAGGGAAATCACGTCAGCCCAGGAAGAGACAGACAAGAAAGTTGGGTTCATTAAGAGCGAAGTGAGCAGTTGGATTAGCAGCGTGGTAGATATGCAGTCCAAGGTGGACAAAGTATTAAGTCAAACCTCGACAGCTGTTAACTCTGACCTCAGTGGTCAATTACCAAATATCAGTCATGTGAATAACAACGGTCAGAGCTCAAATGTAGATACCAGTCGATCTCAAGGCTCAGGGGTCACTAACGTTATTAACATGATCAAGTTACATGAGGACCAGCCTAAGAAATTTAATGGAGGTCCACATACCACGCCGAAGGGATTTCTTAAGGATCTCAGGGAGTACATCCGGGACGCCAAGATTCCTGAGGAACGTCAGTTGAGGGTAGCTGAAAGATATTTAGAGGGGGCACCACTTTTATGGTTTAAAGGCTTCCGATACCACTTTGATACCTTTGATGAGTTCCAGAGGGCGTTTCTTAATAAATTTTGGAGTACGGAAATTCAGCAGAGTCTTAGATTAGAGCTATACTCACGTCGGTATAATGCAATAGGCCCTACAAAGTTCAGTGAATACTTTATTGCACAAATGGTAAAGTTCAGAGAACTTGAGGCGCCGCCCTCGGAGCAAGAGCTGGTACAGGCCATCCAGAAGCAGCTACCTCCCGAAGTACAAAGGATGCTCATTGCATCAAAGGTAGAGACCCCCATGCAGGCAGAAATGATCCTTAGGCAATTGGATCATACCCATAATCAAATAGCACCCAGAGGGGGACGATCGCACGAGCAACATGTAAACACTGTTAGCCAGGTTCCAGAGGGAAGTCCAGAGGCACCTGAGCAGGGGAAACCACAGTCGATTGAGCGGAGACGTGAGTTTCGCAATAACTGGGAACCCTCGCATCCACGAAATGAGGATTGGAAAAGGCGTAGGGGTAATTGGAATTATCCGCAAAGGAGGAACCCTTACTGGAGGCGATACGATGGGGACAGAGAAAACCAGAGGAATTTCAGGAATGGACTTAATAACCGCAGGGACTGGGGAAATAATCGAACCCAGAACTTCCGCCGTGATGAGGATGAACGGTACCGCGAACGTGTTCAGTACACCGACGGGTTAAGGAAGGACCACGAAAGGAAAAAATGGCAGGGGGCTATACAGCGCCAGGACGTCAACACCGACTGTTTCGGGGCTGAAAGTCTGGAATTCCAGAAGGCACATAGGCAAGACCAACGAAACTCCGGTCTGAACCCGTTTGCGCCGAATTTCGAGCAAGAGTCAATGTCGACTCTTGATAGAAGAAAACCAACTTCAAATTCCCAGTAGGAAGAGGTTCAGAGTCTTTCATCCCAGATTCTGAAGGAGAGACGACCAAATGACGCACATAACATCGATAACAGCCAGAAACAGACTCCTGGCAACTCCCAATTAAATGAGGACCACAACCTAACAAGAAATTTAAAGGTTTATCATAGAGCCGAAGAAAGAATTCCACTACAGGATGACGCAGCCTTACCAGCTGGGGAAATGGTCACCGAAGAAGAAGAAGAAGAAGAAGAGGTACAACCAGTAAATATGATCGTCACGTCGAGAGGAAGACAGGTCGAGGCACCACTCCAAGGACAGGCAAGCAGTGGGAGTAAAGAAGAGGAAGACGCTGAATGTTTACAATGTTCATTCTTAAGAGAAGACTTTGTTGATGACATCTGTAACGCAATCCTATTGTTGGAAGAAGAAAACAGGGAAATACGTGAAAATAACAGAGCCCTACGTCAAGAGTGAGATCGGCTGGGAAAGTTTACGTAGAATCATGGTTCATCTGTATCAAAATTCCCATGTATACTTTAGAATTTTGAAGGAATATATCTGTTTAAATATTTCCCCTTTCTGGGTAAACATTTCGTGGTTGTAGGTGGATTATGAACCCATAATTCTACGGTGAGAAAATTTTTTTATTTTTCTCAAATATTTATTTGGTATTCAGAAACGACTGTATGTTTGAGGGCAGCCATTTTGCGCTCCCAAGAGCCCGATGTTGCGTGGGAAGGTTCCCGCAAGGCGAGCTCGTGGATTGCCGGGACACCTCGGTGGAACTCGAGTGCCCGACAATTTTCTAAATTAATGAATTCTGCACAACGAGGGATTTTGACAAGATAGTAAAGGAAGAAATATATAAGCAAAATTATTCATACACCCTCTGTGAAGGTAGTGACACCAGGGATAATTTTAGTGCAGTTAAGCCCAAGTGTGTGTTAGCGTGAGAACAGCGAGCTAGTTACACGTGCCAAGGTCATGGGCAGAAGAAAAACGCGCGAAACGCACGGGCAGAAACAATTTATTTCTCCTGTTGTGGGTGTAGAAAAATTATAAAATTAACATCGAACATAAGTGCAAGTCTGTCCGGAGTTCTGGGACAAGTCTTATCAAAATTGGTCTATTAGAAGCAAATTTGGCAGATTTCACAACCGAGCCTCATAGAGGGGATAGCGTCCTTCCGGAAATTATAAAAGAAACCCCCCACCGTAGATTTTTCAGTGTCGATCTGGAACTTGAGGCCGCGGGAGCTCGTGCCCGTCGTCATTAGAATTTCGCGCCAGATTGACCGACAATATTTCAATACATGTTCGTGGCTAAAGTCCATATATTAGTTAAGAAGAAAAGTGATTGGAGAAACTGTGAACGTTTGCAGACGAACTGGGAAGGTGTAGGCTGGTTGAAAAATACACAGCAGATTTTATTTTTATCATTTCCTGTACTCTTGTAAGTGAAGAAGGTCTGGGGGAAGCGATTCAAAATAGTTCGACTCCCTTATCGGCCGAACACCTGTTCTTGTTGAAACAACGGGGAGAGAAACCACTCTGGGAGACGCATCAGACAGTTATAGCCGACTGCAGAACGAGGGAAGTTCGTGGTGCAAGTTACAAAGAAAGTGCATTATTTATGGTAATTTTTAATCTCGTGTGTGCGTGAAGGGTAGTGTTTGGATGAGTGAGTTTTTAAATATGAAAATGTTATCTGTGAAAATGAGGGGCTAAGTACGAGGTTGCTGGAGATGATGCAATCAGAATGCTGAGAATGTCACCAATGTGCAGGTCTGTCTATTTTATATTATGTTGTAGTTAGTAGTTAGTTACTGTCTGTCCTAACCAAATTTCCAGATGATTGTCGGGTGAGATTCGTAATTATCAGGCGAAAGGCGTTGTAAATTTTGGTCAGCGTGTGAAAATTTCAGTGTGTAAAGTTCATGTCAAGAACGGTAAAATGCGACGCTTAAAATTTTGTGTTGAGATGAGATATCATTCAAAGTGCGGATTTGTGAACGTTATAAGTGTAAATTAGTCGTGGCGAATATTGTAATTTCAGGTGTCAGTTGTATTCAGAAATGTTGAATAATAATAATAATAATAATAATAATAATAATAATAATAATAGTAATAATAATGTCTACCGCGGGATAAGGAAATTCTTCCATGTCAAATTGCATTTAACCAGTTATTTTTCCAAGGATCGTAATCATATTTAGATAATGTCAATAAAATTTTGTTAGAGTCACAGTCATTAACGGGAAGAAAATTTTGAGACATCGTGTATACCAGTGTTGCGAAAGGTCGATGTGTGCTCTTGGATTTTTGAGGTTCGAAAGTCGTAATAATAGTAAAGTCAGAGATGTGCTTAATAATGGTTGTCGTTTTCACCAGGGGATCGATGTATGAAAAAGGATCTTGAAGGAAAAGGAATTGAGAGCGATGAATTGATATGTACGTGGAGATGAGAGAGAAGCGTTACCGCTGGAATCAAGCGATGAGAAAGAGTGTTGAGACATTTTTGGTAGAGGAAGTATTTAGGGACAGGCTGTGTTGAAACAGGCTGTATTGTTTTCCGCAATCAATCCGAACTCGAGATGACTATGATGTGAAGCATTGTAAATTTATAGAATGATTCCAAGTGAAAACGACTCTAGTAAAATGTAAAGGTCTGGGTAGTAAACATCCAGTGATTTTTGTTAAGATAATGAACGATCTCCAGGATTAAAGAGCACTTTGGACACGCGGTTGGGTCATATTTAATTTGTTCATTGGAGAGGTCATGGATAAGATGGTTGGAATTGATGATAGGCGATCTGCGAATTTCGAATGTGATGGTGATGATTATTATTTGGAAGGCATCCACTAAAAGGGAAACGTGTGTTGGGAATTTTCATTGGCAGCCCTGACACTTCAGTGCACAGGCTGAGATTGTGTTCGAGGTGGAGAATCGTTCGTCACGTCTATTTACTTTTGAGTTCACATATTATGATGAGGTAGACACTTGTATTTTTTTTCGAGAGGTAGGCACTTACCGTGTTTCGACTTGTATTATTTTTGATAAGAGACGTAGTTCCGTCGTGCGTATTTTTTTTGTCTGACCAGATTCAGTGTTACTGTTGGAGGTTTGTTGGAAATTGCGGTTCGCCTGATATGTTAAGGGAGACGTGGTGCGACCCACTTTGACGCCCAACGATAGATTTAGGACGTCACGTGTTTATTCTTGGAGTCATTGATGATGAGACGTCCTAGGTCACGCCCGACGATAGGATTTGGAAGGCATCATGTATATACTGATTAGGTTTAGGGTGTACAGATTTCAAGTGAGCCCGACGATAGGTCTGGGATGGTAGCTGTATACACTCAAGTCTCGGTTAAGATGTGTTCCTTTTGTTTCTTTTGGGAAGTGGCCTGGATGAAGGTAGCCGTTACAGTACGATATGATTTATTGTAGAGGGTCTATGCGAAGCTCTCATTGAGATAACGGGACTGCTGTTGACAAACGAGGGCTGTCCAAGTGTGGGACATCGACCCGATCTAGATTATATTTTTTTCTGTGTTTCTTCGTGCGTGTTAAGCTGTATGACTTCGAGATGTTAATTTATTTTTACGGACTTTATTGTTTCCTCGTCTTGACGTCCGTTTTCGTTTGATGGTGTGCATATTGACACTCAGTGTTTTAGAATGAGACTTGAGTTGCGGATGCGGTTTCGATTCGTCAGCCAGTATTTTATTTTATTTTCACCTTGTCATATTTTCATTCTTATTCATAGTAAGTAAGTATTCACTTTACCAGTAGTGTGTTGGGACAGACAGTAAATGGAGAGATCTGTACTGGTAGCATTGTTGTCAAGGGAAAGAATTCCTTAAAATTGTAGTAAATTTTAGCGTGGACTGGTAAATTTATTAAGCATAATAAACCCATTTCTAACCTGAAAATCGGTTCAATAATAATATTTTCAAGTGACTTTTCACTTTTTGATTAACTTCAGTGTTTGGCATTTCTTCTAAATGCATGATTAGTAAGTGTTTCCTGCATTTCGCAGTTTTGTTCCTTTAGAACGACTTAACGTAAGATCCTCCCGGATCATGTGGTTGTTGGTTCCTTCCGAACAGTTGTTTGGGTGATGCACAGTTAGCATCGGGATTAACGTATCACTTAAGGGTGTCATGAATGACAAATACATGGTGGAATTTTATTTCAATTGTGAATGATGCCATTAACTTGTAGTGAACACCATGCTTTCCCATAATATTTCGCAACCTATCCAAAGCAACTGATAGTCAGTTTGGTTCGATTAAGGGTCCATTCGGCGGATGTTCCGTATCCGTGAAGGGTATTTGACTGGTGGATAACCTTAATTAAGAGAAAATCAGGCGTTCTAATTGTTGAAAGTCAGATTTTCCACGGATCGTGTGGATTAACTCTCAGTTCTTGTTTGGAATAATAGGTGCCCGGTTTTTCAGGTCTTCCCTTTTTCAGTTTTTCAGTTTCGCTGTCCACTAAAATATTAGCTTCTCCGAAGCAACTCTTCGACATTTGAAGAAACGAAGTGACGTTATGTAATGTGACTGTGTTTGGAACATTCAAAGTCAATAATTTAATTTTGTTTTATTTTTGTGGCAAGAATGCATATTAAATTAATTATGTTATCGTGTTATTTCAGTTTAATAAAAGTTAGTAAGCACATTTTTGCTCCTCATTTCAAGTAGTTAGGCTTTCTTCTGAACCCCATCGTTTGGTTAAGATCGTGATCGAAGTTATTCCCGCAACGACCCATGATTTAAGAGTTCTAAATTGTTCTACTATAGCAGCCGTGGCCGACCAACGATGGAATGGTAAGTTCAAGGGTTCAATACTTTGTGTTTTACGAGGATTTAGGAGTAAGTGGTTGTTTTTAGCATAGGCGGTAAGCCTTTTAATATCCGAATTAATGTGCTGAACTGTTTCATGTAAATTGTTTGTAGTGGTGTGTTTGTATATCTGCATATCATCAGCATATAAGTGGTAGTTGCAATACTGAAGTGTGGAAGATATGTCATTAATATGCAAGACGAACAGTAATGGCCCTAGAACAGACCCTTGAGGGACACCGGAAGATTTTACAGCCCATTGGGATCTTTGATTGTTTACCACTACGCACTGGCGACGATTTGTAAGGTACGACTTAAAAAAATTAAGGGCTATCGGGCCGATATGCAGAGAGCGTAGCTTGGATAATAGTATGTCTATATTTACCGTGTCGAACGCACTACTAAAGTCAAGGAGTGTCAGTATCGTCACCTGCCGTTTGTCCATTGCTAGTCTTATGTCATCTGTTACCCGAAGAAGTGCAGTCGTAGTACTGTGTCCCTTTCTGAAGCCAGATTGCAATGGGTCAAAAAGAGAATGCCTGGTTAAGAATTCTACTAGCTGCTCGTGTACAACTCGTTCAAGAACTTTCGAGAGAGGGGGAAGAATCGAAATAGGCCGGTAATCAGATGGCGCATTTGCTGTGGTACCGGTATGCTTTAATATTGGGGTTACTAGAGCATCCTTCCATGCAGTTGGAAACGTCCCGGTGGTGAGACAATGGTTTACAATGTGGGTAATAATTGGTAGGACCGCGCCAATAATGTTTTTTATAAAGCCTATTGGGATGTTATCTGCTCCTTTAGCTTGTGACTTAACTGAATTTAAAATACGCTTTACATCATTTACACTGACAGAGTGAAAAGAGAAATTATTTTCGTTTTCTGTAAGGTCACTGATTATTTTATTTAGATTGATATGATTTTGAGGTTGAGATTCCTTTATTGGGTTAGTTACGAAGTGAGAGTTAAGTGTATCGAGAGATATAGTTGGTATATGTGGCTCTTTGCATTTTCCAACACCCATAGCTCGAAGTTCATTCCAGGTTTCACGTGCATTTAAATTCCGTGTTACATTTTTAATGTGATTAAATTTGCTATTGCGAATTAATTGCTTTGTTCTGTTACGTAAAAGACGATATTGTTCGAAATCTAATTCATTATTTGTTTCCTTGTATCGGCGGAACATTGCGTCACGGCGAGCCATTGTTGCTTTTATATCGTTTGTTAACCAAGGTGCAGGCGAGCGAGTGACTCTAGCTTGCCTAACTGGAGCATGTTTGTCATATAGTCCTATGAGTAGAGAGTTAAATCTTCTCACTTTCATGTCTGTGTCCTGCACCTGCTTTATATCTTCCCAAGGTAAACTGTACGCATCATTTTGGAGTTGTTGAAGATCGATATTTTTCAGATCCCTATAACTAATGTATTTAGCTCTGTATTTTGGTACACGTAGAGAGTAGCACAGGTAAATTAAGTCATGAGTTGATATGCCAGGTACAGGAAATTGACCGTACTTCAGAACTTTATGCGGGTTATTTGTAACTAGGAGGTCAATTCCAGTATGGCTTGTGTATTTAAGTGTATGAACATGATTCGTTGCATCAAGCGGTAAGATCGTCATGTTGTCACACAACCAAGGGGGCATGGCCTTTAAATGACGAAAAGTGTAGAAAATACGCATTTTAGAATCACTGGGGGAGAATTAAAGACCGTTGCCGATAGCTTGAAGCATTAAAGCGAATACCGCCACTTCATCATATTGCGGCACGAGGCCAACATCACGATCAGTTGATTGTAGGGTAGTTCGAAATCATCGCACAGTGACATACGAATAGGCCTCGAAATCGGAACAAGAGCGTTACCCTGCTTGGCTGTTGTGGTTAAGCGTAAATTAGAATAAAAACGATGGACATAAATATTTATGACAGGAAGCCTTAAAATCATAGGGACCTACAATAGGTTACAACCTCACTCTGTTCATATTTTTAAAATGATTGCATCCTCATGAGTACTGTGTTCCTTTCTTAATCTGTTTACCCTCCCGTGTTGGTTTTTCCCATGGACTCAGCGACGGATCCCACCTCTACCACCTCAAGGACAGTGTTCTGGAGCGTGAGACATTGGGTCGGGGGATACAAATGTGAGGGAGGGCTGCACCTGCTATGCTGAACAGGGGCTTTGTGGTGGGGGGAGAAGGAAGCGGCCGTGGCCTTAAGTTAGGTACCATCCCGGCATTTGCCTGGATGAGAAGTAGGAAACCACGGAAAATCACTTCGAGGATGGCTGAGGTGGGAGTCGAACCCACTTTTACTCAGTTGACCTCCCCAGGCTGATAGAATCCCGTTCCAGCCCTCGTGCCCCTTTTCAAATTTCGTGGCGGAGCCGGGAATCGAACCCGGGCAGCTGCTCACGCTAACTAGTACACCACAGAGCTGGCCCATGAATACTTTACCACAATAATCGTTTAGTGTAATTATTTATTACAATATAGGGGGGATATCATGTTTCTCCCATTACCATATCATACTGGGATTACTAGCTGAGAGGTAAGCTTGAAAGTTGTCCGTTAGAAGTGTGGCATAGTTTTAAAAACCAAGGCAACAGACATGTACAATAAAGGCTGTATACATTTCAAAAATAGCAGTAAAATACTGTATTTACGATACTTGGTGTACGTTTGAACGAAATAAGTGTTTTTTTGTGGTTACGTTATCTTGGTTGTGAGCGCTCCATTTCCTTTATTTGTAAATGTGAATGAAAATTAAATAGGGCTGGAAATGTACAGAGCATAAGCAACTGAATTGAGTGGGATACAATTTATCTCTTTTCGCCCTCACAACGCATTGTTCCGTTAATTCCTTGTTATTTAAACGAAATATGAAACAAAATTCGACAAATAAATACCGTGGCTATCCGTACTTTCGCTAAGTAAACAATAAAATGGATTTAATTACAAACAAAAATTACAAAATGGAATCTCGGCTATAATTCAGTAATACTTACTTAAAGTACGATATATCCTTGGTTTTATTACTCCGATTAGAACAACCATACGCTGAGCTTACGGCTGGCATTCTTGAAAGCGAGAATCTATGTTTTCTCTTCTTAAAACTTAGGGAATTAAATTGGCATGCACGATCTCCCTATCACCTCAACATATACTCTCGCGCCAATTCGCTTTGTTTTGACAACCGTTAACATGGCTGCCCCTTATCAACTTGCTTCAAGCAGGGAGCGCTGATGACAGGCTTACAGCCCCTCTATGTTATTCTAGCTCGTTGGATCCGCAAATTCATCTACTAGTTGACTTTGAGTCTTTGCTAATGAAGCTTAAGAACTTCTTCTTCCGAGAAATTGATGATAAGAATTTCCCCTATTTGTAACCTCGGAACTGAATTAATATCCGTACTCCAGGACTCCTTTGCTCCAGGAACAAACCGGGTACTCATTTCTGGTGCGAACGTCTTGATAGGGAATTGAAAGTACATCGTTTCGACTGAACCTGGGATGTTTTTACCGCTTAATTAGGCGTCCCTCATTGCAGCAATATTAAAATAACCATTAAAAACATACATATTATTTCATAATATACGGTATCTCTTTAATATATCGTCGCTGCCGGGACAGAACCTCCTACGTGAAATATTTTAGCTTAGAACTTAGGCCGGTAAGGTTCTGTTATCTAAGGTGCAATATTGTGTGAATATTGTCAAGGCATACTCGCTCTTCATAATGTACGTGCTGCGGGTCAGTATATCTCCAAAAATATTATCACATAGGAGGTTTTGTCCCGGCAACGACGATATTCCACATGTATTTAATGACTTACAAGGGAAGCTTCAGTAATACCACATCACAACGTATCTTTCATTTCGCCGAGAGAATGCAAATCATGTAAGAACATCCTGCACCAAGAATAATCTGTGAGTCTTCAAAGGAAAGTCCCGGAAACAAGGCTGGAAATATCGCGTAACCCCGCGCCTATCCAGCTGCGTGGACATTTCTATCAGTTTGGTGACTGTACACGGTGCGGCGGAAGGAAGTGTAAACAGTCCGCTGAAATCTGCTTTTCTCTCTCCTTTGTTTCTTCCAGGAGCAGAGGAAATAGAGCTGACCTATATGGTGAACATTCAGCTTGTCTGTCGTGTGTGCACCGTCCAACCCGTACAGAGGCTGTTTGGACAAATTGATACAACCGTACACGTCTTATCCTGTATTTGTTTCACTCATTCCGATGTCGATTTTGAAACATTACAGTTGAAAATCGCATCTACGTATTAGTAGATGACCATTTTAATGGTACGTGGATTATATTAGTGAAATTTCAGGCAAGGTGCTATGCGATCTCACTGAAGCTTCCCTTGCCAGATAAATAGTTTAGAACACTGAGATTCTACAATCATGTGATGTGGCATTTTTAGTATAATAATGTTTAATTACTCCTAAGTTCCACTAAATACTTCTACGGTTATCAGAGACGCCTGAGGCCCTATTAGGAATTCCTTTAGATGTCGGTAACTATACGGACATGAAGCTGGCGTCATAGAGCACGTACAAATACTGTTGGAAGGAGGTGCGTTCAAACCCATCTTCTTGGGCTCGGAAAACCCAAGTACTCTACAATCAGACCCACTCAGCCTGGTTGTGGTCTGGCATTACAAGACGCGTCATAGCCTGAGATAATTTATGCGATGTAAGGAGTCAGGCATTTATACATCCACTAACTTCTTCTCTTTATCCTATGATGTTGATGTTTATTATTATTATTATTATTATTATTATTATTATTATTATTATTATTATTATTATTATTACGGAGTTTTCCGTGGTAGTTAGAGGTGAAAGGAGGTGCTGGGATGAACAGGTCTCAACTTACGAAATTAAAGTTAATTTAAAATTTAACAAGGTTATATTTTCTTTTCAAGATCAAGAAATAACAAATATAACTCAGTAGCCTAACAACAAATCGAGAGTGTACAATTACAGTGTTACAGGATTTGGGCTCCGAGAGCCAAACACAATTCTTGAGCAATTAGTCCAACTTTAGCCAGATACCAGGTTTGACAAAGGGGCAGAAAACCCCAATCATTCCCAGGAGCTCTTGCTCCCCATTACTCAGTAAAGCCTGCTCGAGGCACACAGAAATCAAAATTTTAAGAAAGAGCAACCCGCTCTTAAAGTTCAAGCCTATCAAAGGCCACACCAAACTCCACTTTCAAGCTGACCTCCAAGCACATGAAAACAGGGGCAAAAATACCCAACCTACTGAGGCCTATTCAATAAAGAAACAGGATAATTACAATGGCCTCCAAAATACCAAGTTGAGAGGAGGCGAAACTGCACTCCTAATACACTTCTTTAAAATCTACTTGGCACTAGGCCACTAATGCAAGGGCTAATCCCATACTAAAGAGGTGACTTATATAAGAAAACGATTTACATTAGATTAGAAGGGAAGAAACGGTTGTGAAAATAAGTTCACGTCAAAGCAATATGAGTGGGAGCTCGAGAGGGTTAAGCACTCTCTATCCCAATATGTAGTTACAGAGGCAGAATTTAAACCAAAAGTCTTTTACATTTTTGGAGAAAGTTACATGGTAAAAGATTTCGAACCCGCCCCGAGGGTTAAACTGCTGAGCTGGCAAGAAAATAAGTTATAAAACGGCCATTACCTGGTGGTTGAACTGCTGCCCGAAGAAAGAGGCGCTTCCTGCCCCCTGCTACATAATTTACACAATGATAGATGTTACTGAAGTGGTCCGGAGACCCGAAAATCAGCAGTTTATATACCCTCGCGGAACATTCGAGACCTTTCATGAATGAGAACACCCGCCCACAAGCCTTTTATTGGACGACCAAAAGATTACATGTCAGAACTGAAGAAGAAACCCAGTATTGGTGGAAAATTAATTATAGAAAATTATGATTGGCCAGTTTCAAAACTGGCAGAAAGAAAGGGTTAACATTGCCAACTTAAACAAAAGCTGAAAGAAATTTAATAAGGAACAAACTTATAAATACTAAATTTCTTCAAAAAAAAGGGTTCCCTCACTTCGCACTAGGGTGCACAATTGTAGTTCGTAAGTAGTGTCATCTAGAAGAGAATGTTCACACTTCTTGCTACAGAGAAAACAACATTGAATCGAAATTGACATAGTTCAGAACACTTCAAAATTTACAAGTAGTGACATCTTCTGATAAACTTGAGAATTAACCTGGTAGTTAAAGTTCAGGTTTCCTCCAGTAGAGGAGTTTCAACTGGCGCAAGGTTTGAATTAGCGGCGTGGAGTACAATTATTGTTATTATTATTATGTCCGGTTCCATGGCTAAATGGTTAGCATGCTGGCCTTTGGTTACAGGGGTTCCGGGTTCGATTCCCGGTAGGATCGGGAATTTTAACCATAATTGGTTAATTTTGCTAGCACGGGGGCTGGGAGTATGTGTCATCTTCATCATCATTTCATCCTCAACACGACGCGCAGATCGCCTATGGGGGTCAATTCAAAAGACCTGCACCGGACACTCCCAGCACTAAAAGCACATTATTATTATTATTATTATTATTATTATTATTATTATTATTATTATTATTATTATTATGCCGGGGATTTTGTGGAACGCAGTCCTTTTTTCTGAATTTAAACTTTGATAAATAATCTGAATGAACAACAAATAACAGTTAAATGGAATAACGATGAGCTCGCCAGCTCTGACCACAACAATGACTTAAAGTCAAAAACAGATACAATGGAGGTTTTCTGTAAAATAGTGTACATTATTTGAAGAGAGAATATTTGCTCCACTCACGTACACCATATAGTATTTTGAATTTTAAACTTTAATACAATCCAGCCTTTTCGAACCACCAATTGTTCTGTCTAATTTTACACTACATAAGCTTAAAAACAGTGTTTACTGTTATTTCAGTCTATTACACACTCGTCAATAACTAATTACACTTTAAACAGGGGAAGTAAGTGTCCATTCTATATGGCCTTAATGTACAAAAGGAAAGGTTTAAGAAATCGGCCATGAACCAAGTGCTAGGAGGCGAAATACTTCCACTCCTTTTGAAACACACTGAAAATTATATATGGGCATACAGCCCGAAGTTACAGAGGCTAAGCCTATACTACAGATGGTGACTAGATGGCGAAATATTCTAACAAAAATGGTTTGAAGGATTTAGAGATTTTAGAAAATCATAGTCACCGCCTTACTAAGTTGAATGGGAATTAATAGAGGGTGAACACTCTTTATTCCCTCAGTTACATGTTTCCCAGCAGGAATTTGAATATAGTTCTTAGACTTGCCTGAAAATTTACATTTAAAAGGTGATATTAAACTTCTAGAAAGTTACATTAAGAAAGAATTTGGAAACCTTTCCCTCAAGTTAACTTTCTGAAGCTATCGCATATTTAAAATATGTCTGCCATTACCTTCAGCTGGTGGTCCTTCCGACGACGGGCAAAGCTGCCCCTGCCTCCACTTACACCGTACACTTAGACCAGAGCGACGAAGATGATAAAATGGCCCAGAAATGCCCAGCATATATACCAACTCAGAGGAATGTTCCCGAACCCTCTAGACCTAGGCAGAATGCCTGTACAAAACCCCCAAATTAAATTGGCTACAAAAATATATACGGATTGTGCCTACATATGGCAAGCGTAGCGAATGAGAAGGATCTGGACAGATAAGCACTCGAATCATAGTGCCAAAACTTTATTATCGCTGGCTTACTTCTAAAACCTCGTATCTCCTAATGCTATTCCTATCCATTATTTTCCTTATGACTGGTCACGCCTCCCAGCCACATATTTATAGGCAGCCCATCAGAACAATTATCGTTGAGTTCATTTTCCTATGCTATTATGTGAAGGAAAATGAACCTTAAATGCATTATACTGTAGGAGTGCGTAAATACGTGATGAAAACAACATCCCTGCTATACGGTAGGGTAAGGTACATTTTCCTTTACACACCAGCATAGGAAAATGAACACAATGAAGATTGTTCTGATGGACTGCATATCCACATGTGGCTGGGAGGCGTGATCAGCCTTAAGGTATATAATGTGTAGGAAGAGCGTTGGGACATACGAGGTTTTAGAAGTAAGCCGTCGTTATGTAACAGATTTAAATTTGCCTTGTTTTGATAACAACATTTGCTTCGCACCTTAATCATAAACACTGTCAGGGGTACGACATGCCTCATCAAACAAACTGCCAAGACAGAAGTGGCCAAATAGTACAAGAAATAACGAGCATTAGCTCTACGTAAACGCACAAACAAGACCTTTACAAATGAAAGTTACAAATAAGCTTTGCGTAAACCTAACACCTTGATTTCATTTCATTACAATACTGAAAGGGGTACAACCACCTCATACCCTTTCTTACTTGGTAAGACATCGGGGAACTATAGAAATTTCAGCTCCTACGTCCATGTCAGTGGAACCTAGTTCGACCTCCACACGGCACCGGCTCGTACGTGTGTCGCCTTCAAGCACGAGAAGCAGAATCATCTCACTCAGTTCGGTCAACCGTGACCTTGCCCAAGGGGTGAGGTGACGTGTCGAGCGAGTCAACAACGATTGCTTCCCCCGAAAGGTGCAGAGGAAGTAGCCCAAAGACATGGAGGCATGAGAAGAGGGGAAACGCTTCCAGAGTGGGAAATATCCACTTCCTCTGGAGCCATACTTAATAATCGAGGAATGACACTTTATTAAGGGAACGAAGGCAGGCTGGAAATGAACACATAAACATATATACATATACTAGAAAACAGTTACAAATATAAAGTGACACATAACATTAGAGCCTGGCCAGGCTGAATAAAATACCAAGGGCCGGGAGAGACTTCCCACGGCACAGACCTCCCCGCCTTAAGCCAAACATCGGGAAGGAAATAGCCTCTTGAATGAGAAGGCAAGTTCATTCATCAGTACGGTATCTTGAGCACACCATATTTCAGTAGCAATAAATATGGGAGATATTTCAAAGCAAGCAACTTGCTCGGAGCAGCAGGGAACACGTCCCTGAGTACAGGTCCAATAGTAACGCGCCGAAAAGTAGGCAACAAGGTCCACAGATGCGAATTCGACACAACTGGTCGAAGATTATATAGACAGAATTTCCGAACAGTCCTTCCACAGAGCACAGTAGAACGAAGCAATCTTCCATATAACGAGTTGCTGAGCACCAGGGCAGGGCCAACTCGAAAGAAGGCATGTCGATGTAATTAATTGAAGTTCATAACCAGCAGGTAAAATCGGCCCCGAGAGACTTGGTACACACCAGCCGGCTGCATCGGGGGGCCCTCCAGGCGAACTTAGGCAAGATGGGTTCTCCAAAATGCTGGGACAATCAATACAGAGACGACAGTATTTTTTTCAGCGTTTTGCCGAGTAAAGGAAGGACCGACGGGAAGGCATGGGGTCAGGCCACAGGAGGTGACCAGGCACCTGACATGGAGGTAACGAGAGGAAAATTAAACGAGATGTAGGGATGAAGGCGTGAAGTGGAAGGAGGAAAATTGACACACAGACAATAGACAATACATAATGCGCCCAAACATAGGCTAACTACTAGAATGCCAATATAACATTAGGAAACCCTGCTTAAGTACTTCGAAACAAGGTAAATGGAGGATAATAAACCCCAAATCAAACGAGCAACTACGCCGGTTTCACCTGGAAGAGGTGGACCCTAAAGATTCTCTGCCCGACCGGGTCCCTAAGTAGCAGCAGAACAGGAGTAAGAAACTCCAATATAGTGCAAGGTCCCCAGAACCGGAGGGCAAGCTTACCAGAGGGAACAAAATTTTTTACAATAACCTTATCGCCGACGGCCAGGCTGGTAGTCTTACGCCCTTGATTGTAGCGTTGTTGCTTCCTCAAATGTGAAACATTCACATTTTGCATAGCACGTTTCCAAATAGCCCTAATATCAGGAGGGTGAATACTCTCGGGTAATAAGTCACTCATGCTCCATAAGTTGGATAGGAGGAATTAGGAACGAATGAAAACATAAGCGAAAAGGGCGACATTTTATACGCCTCATTGATAGCAGTGTTGAAAGCAAAGGCTAACCATGAGATAGATGTGTCCAACCTCTAAACATCCAGGTGATGGAAGGCAATGAGAGCGGAACGTAAATTACGATTTACCCGCTCTGCGTACAACGGCTGAGGGTAGTACGCGGAGGTCGTAACATGCGAGATGGACAGGCCAAAGCAAAACTTCCGGAACAGGTTAGACGTAAAAGCTTTTGCATTGTCAGACACTAATAACTAACAGGGCCCAAAGGTAGAAAAAATGCTCTTCAAACATTTTATGGTGGCATCAGCAGTAGCCCACTTAGTCGGCAACAACCATGTAAAACGAGAAAAACCATCCACACAAACTAGGATGAAACGGTTCCCCTCTCCTTTCGACTTGGGGAGAGGTCCGACGTAGTCGATAAAGATACGCTCCATGGGGCGCGTCGCTTGAGTCGATGACAATAGTCCTACTTGGTACTAATCGCTGGCTTACTGATCCTGCAGATCTTACAGGCCTTGACAAGTTCTCAAATTTCTCCATCCATCCCCTTCCAAATAAAATACTCCCTAATTTTTTCCCTAGTTTTAAATACTCCTTGATGCCCAGCAAGAGGAGTTTCATGATAATATTTGAATATCATTGGAATCAAAACCGTGGGCACCACCACCTTCATCTTCTGATCGTGGCGAGAAGGACAACAAAGAACTCCATTTCTGATAATATAAGGAGCAACCGGGCTCCCTTTCTTTAACTCCTGAATAACTGGTCCTAACTCAGAATCTTCAGCTTGAAGCTTAGCAACATCATGGTATAGAAGGGGAGCATCGGATAAAATTGCCCCAGAAATCGACAACGATATTAAAGGATCCGGGTCTAAGTCGTCTTCCTGTTCAACGCTGGGATAAAACATACGACTCAGAGAATCGGCTACTACATTTTCCGTGCCCCGAATTTGACGGACATCAAACTTGAAAGCTGAAATAATAATTGCCCATCTAAACAGCTCTTAGAACTGCAGAGAAAATCTACGAGTTTCTAACTGATGCGATTCACACATTACTTGACATTACACGAAGGTGAGTAAAACCTTGCCACTTCATTATAAGGAACCTCAAATAACATTACCCGTGGCTTTACAACTCGTAATGAAAGAGTTTACAATTTAAAGATCCCCATGCAAGGGGTACGACATGCCTCATCAAACAAACTGCCACGGCAGAAGTGGAAAAATAGTACAAGAAATAACGAGCATTGCCTCTACGTAAACGCACCAACAAGACTTTTACAAATGAAAGTTACAAATAAGTTTTGCGCAAACCTAACACCTTGATTTCATTTCATTACAATACTAAAAGGGGTACAACCACTTCATACCCTTTCTTACTTACTTGGTAAGACATCGGAGAACTATAGAAAGTTCAGCTCCTACCTTCATGTCAGTGGAACCTAGTTCGACCTCCACACGGCACCGGCTCGTACGTGTGTCGCCTTCAAGCACGAGAAGCAGAATCATCTCACTCAGTTCGGTCAACCGTGACCTTGCCCAAGGGGTGAGGTGACGTGTCGAGCGAGTCAACAACGACTGGATCCCCCGAAAGGGCAGGGGAAGTAGCCCAAAGACATGGAGGCATGAGAAGAGGGGAAATATCCACTTCCTCTGGGTCCATACTTAGTAATCAAGGAATGACACTTTATTAAAAGAAGGAAGGCAAGCTGGCAATGAATACATAAACATATATACATATACCAGAAAACAGTTACAAATATAAAGTGAGAATTACTACTACTACTACTAAACGTTTTCATTCCTCCCCTGAAGGGTGAGGCGGGCCTCTTAGACGGTGACGCCGTCTCTCAGGCCGGGAGACTTGTTACAGTGAAGGAGATGTGCGGAGAAGGTGAGGGGCCTGTACTACGAACTGCCCCGGCATTCGCCTTAGTGCAGGAGAATGGAAAACCATGGAAAACCATTCTCAGGACAGCCGACGGGTGGAACCAGGCGTGAAGTCCGGCACTGTGCCCCAGGCCCGTCTCCCAAATGCAGAGGCGTAGAGCCACGGTAGAGCCGTTGCCAACTTTCCTCTGCTCGGTTGGCCGATCAAAGTACAGAGCATATGGGACCACAACCCACTCTGCATCCACCGACCCGTAACATTAGAGCATGGCCAGGCTGAATAAAATACCAAGGGCCGGGGGAGACTTCCCACGGCACAGGGATATTTCTGACTGGTCCATAACATACGGAAGAAGGAAGCCTTGGAAGTGCAAAAAACTTCAGCACATAAAAAAGAAATCTACAAACACTAAAGGTTTACCACAATAAAGATTTTAAACCTCTCTTAAAGATTAATAATTGTTCTTCCTCTCATCAGAGGAGGCACATAGGTCAGTAGTAGAGACATCTAAGGATTAAAAATCCAAACTCCTTCACATACACTGTTACAGATTCATACCACAGATGGCCTTCTAGAAGCCGCGTCGTTCAAATGCACGGAGGTGTACCCCCCGTACAGTTATTATTAACTTTCCTCTACTTATCGCAGGTATTTATGGGGTCGTTGTCAGATTTTAGGTTTTAGCCACTGGTTTAATGTTTAATGTTCTCCTCGAAAAAACATGATTTTTCAGGGGGCATTCCAATCCGGAATAGACCGGAATTAATCCTCGGCCTTCAATCAATCAATCAATCAATCAATCAATCAATCAATCAATCAATCAATCAATCAATCAATCAATCAATCAATCAATCAATCAATCAATCAATCAATCAATCAATCAATCAATCAATCAATCAATCAATCAATCAATCCCGATCTACCGAGATTGAGAGCTGCAGTCGCTTAAGTGTGGCCAGTATCCAGTAATCGGGAGATAGTGGGTTTGGGCCCCACTGTCGGCAGCCCTAAAGATGGTCTTCCGCGGTTTCCCATTTTCACACCAGGCAAATGCCGGGGCTGAACCTTAATTAAGGCTACGGCTGCTTCCTTCCAATTCCTAGGCCTTTCCTATCCCATCGTCGCCATAAGACCTGTCTGTGTCGGTGCGACGTAAAGCAAATAGCAATACTGTTCTGCATTTAGGACAGTCGCTCAGGTGGCAGATTCCTTATCTGTTGTTTTCCTAGCCTTTTCTTAAATGTTTTCAAAGAAATTGGATATTTATATTTGTAAGTTGTTCCAATCCCTAACTCCCCTTCCTATAAACGAATATTTGCCCTAATTTGTCCTCTTGAATTCCAACTTTATCTTCATATTGTGATCTTTCCTACTTTTAAAGACACCACTCAAACTTATCCGTTTACTAATGTCGTTCCCTGCCATCTCTCCACTGACAGCTTTGAACATACCACTTAGTCGAGCAGCTCGTCTCCTTTCTCCCAAGCCTTCCCAGCCCAAACTTTGCTGGTTCTTGGTTGAATGCCAACGGCTAAGCCCCCAGCATCATACGTACATCTTAATTATAGACTGTTATGCCTTTCAGCGTTCAGCCTGCAAGCTTCTGTGAATTTACCAAACACCTCAACATTCCTTTATTTCTAACTAGCGCTGTGGCCTCGTTCAGTTCTATAGCTCTTATCTTGAAATCATTAGGAACTGAGTCTAACACTCGTCGACTTGGTCTCCCTAAACTTCTCTTGCCCCGCATGACAGAGTCCATTATTATCCTAGGTAACCTAACCTTCTTCTTTCGCCTCACATTACCTCACCACTGATGCCGGTTTATGCGTATAGTTTCATCAGTCGAGTTCATTCCCAACTTAGCCATTGCCTCCTCATTCTGAGAACCCTCCTGCCATTGTTCAGACCTGTTTTTAGAGAAAATCATTCTCGTTACTTTTACTTCTGTTTCTTCTAACTTTTGAATCAGATTTCCTGAGTCTTTCACTCCCATGCAACAAAATTGTTCTGAAAACAGATCGTTTCATAGGGGAGCTCACTTCTTTCTTACGGAATACTGATGATTGCAAATACGAGCTCACTGAATAATAATAATAATAATAATAATAATAATAATAATAATAATAATAATAATAATAATAATAATAATAATAATTACAAAAGCTGACATTGTGGGCCCGCAGACCACGCGTAATAGAACGTGCGGTTTCGAAAAAAGTGGATTAACGCACTGTTTCTTTTTACGGCAATTAGTTGTGAATTACATAGCATAACCTCAGATAAGGCGCCTTAATCTGGGCACATAAAGGTCTTGCAAGTACAAATAGAACGACGTCCTGTGTGCCTGTCCCGCTGGGACTCTGTAAAACTTGTGAGAGGAGCTAAATTAATCTTAGCATGGGAGCTGCGTTAATTCCCCGAACACAACGGGATTCATCAGTTTTAATGGGATTTTCTGATGGATAGACCTATTGAGCTTTCAAGTTTTCTCGTATTAGAAACTTCAAGCATCTTATTTTGTCTCTCATAGTTTACAAACTCTGGGCATATCAGCTGTGTCAGGAATACAATTCTGACAGTAGGCATTACCCGACACGTAATCCGGCTGTAGAATAAACCGAAATGGTTGGCGGTGCTGGCCTTTTATCAAAGTGGTCCCGGGTTCGATTCGCATCCAGGTCGGTTATTTAACCATATGTATGTATATGTATGTTCAGTCCATCAGCGATTCCGCTTTTGGGATCCTCAACAGCTCTGCCATCAGCTGTCATAGATGGCCTAGGCATCACTGAAGAGGCGTACTAGGGAAATGAGGAGTGAGGTAGTTTTCCGTTGCTTTCCTCACCGAGCCAGAGTTGCTATTACATATCAGTCTGCCAAGCCCACTGAAATGCATACACCAACCGACCCTATGAGCAACATTTTCACACCATTCATAACAGGGACTGGCTGCATAAGGATTGGCATTACTAGCATCGCTCATACCTCAGTCACTGTCATATTGTCAAAGCCAAGGATAAGACAGAGACAGATTTATGAAAGTTACAAAATTGTTCTAGCCTATACCAGAGGACATAGTGCACTGTAAACACTAGGTCCTGCCAGCAAAGGCATATTTTAACCATAACTGTTTAAATCATCTGGCTCGGGGACTGGCTCGGCATTAGAATTGATCATAGGAGGCAGGCTCCCATCCTAAAAAATGCAAGTCACCTCTAGTCGTCAACTCGAAGGACCTGCACGATGTCATACGATACTATTATTATTATTATTATTATTATTATTATTATTATTATTATTATTATTATTATTATTATTATTATTATTATTATTATTATACCTCGAAAATAAAGGTGGGTGTATGAGGACAAATAATAAATAATTATGGCTGAAACATCGCCATATTTATATGAAAGGAATATTACATGAGATTCTACATTAAAGAAATGTTATTTTACGAATGTAATTCTAACTAAACAGACATGTACGCAATAGTCCGGCTCTTGGTCACTATAGCGGCCTTCGGTTCAGAGGGTGCTGGGTTTCATTATTGGCAGGCCCGGGAATTATATCCGCCTAAGCTTAAGTCATCTGGCTCGGGGCTTTGGGTTTGTGTTGGTCTCAATACACATCTTCATTTATTTACAATACGTCACATTACCAACGCATAAAGAAACATGCAACAAAGAAAATATCCCTACGCGAAGTGATGGCGTCAGGAAGGACATCCGGACTTAAAACTGGGTTTAATCCACATGTACTGTCGAACCGAAGTATTGGGAAACATCCAGGAAGAATAAGAAGAAGTCATGCTAAAGGCGCGTTTAGAGGGTGCCTTTTTTCGTGCAACGCCGCATGCTGAATTGCAGGCCGCAAGGTGCAAGAGCGGGAAGAACCCTGTCTCTTGCCTCTTCGTGTTCACACGAACAGAAGCGAGGCACATGCAGTATTCGAAAATTGCTTCTAAACAGCTTAAATGTGCTAGTCCGCCGCTGCTGCTCCGATAATTAATGCTAATAAACGCAAACGTAATCGAAAGCGATGGGTATGGCATTACATATTTTTCAAGACGTCATTATTGATAAATATTTGTTTCTTGATTTTACTCGGATATCTCAGCGTGACTTTGAGATACTCTTGCAGTTGATTGGGCCATTCATAAATAAGGAAAACACTAATAGGGCCTATGAGAGAAATCATTTCACTGTGCATGCGGTTAGCTGTAACCTTACGTTTTTTAGCTACTGGTGACCCCTATCACGCAGTATTGACAAGTTATCATTGCCTGTTTACAGGGTTCAATCTTTTAAGTGAATCATGAAATCAAATGTTCGGAAGATTTACAACTCTCCTTCTTCAGTTGTCAGCATAATCATTGTCTGATGAATCAGATGAACTGAAGCTTAAATTTATTATAACAGGATTTATAGTAGGGGACGTCTTCCGTGAGCGAACCCTTCTCCCAATAATTTTTCTCAATTTTATTGCTGTGTCCACTGCATTTATTTCATAGCTCCGGCTTAACGGACCTCATGACCTCAAGGCTTCTTGGCATAGATCCCGCATCACTTCCACTGACTTTCTTCTTCCGCCTGGTTAGACATATTCACTTTAGCTATTTCATGTTTTACATATGCTCATATAGACTCTGTGGGGTTAAGCTCACAATGAGCGGCAGCCAGATGAGTTCAGTGTCAGCACGAACATGCTTGATGATCTGCTCGAGTGTCCGGAAGTGCGGTTTGCCGTGAACAATGAGCTCTGCTTTATATATTTTCCTTTTTCTCTTTGTCAGACTTCGTAGCCGAACGGTGAGCGTGTTGGTTTTCGGATACAACAGTCCCGGGTTCGATTACTGGGCAGGACATTGAAATTCACCTTCTCTCGAGGCTAGCTGATAGGGCTTATTTGAAGTGCACCCTCTCTTCAAGGTATCAATAGCAATAGCGGGATGCGTTCAACTTTTGAAACGTATTGTATTTAAAGTTCTGGTCGGTGGGGAGGGATACCACTGTTCACCATCTGCCATGTCATTCCCTGATTCCACTTTTTACCCCCTAATACAACACATTTGTTGTGAAGTAGCTCTACATGACTCAAAGCTGATACAGAACAGTGACAGAGTTCAGTTGGCGCGGCAAATAGGCCAACTGGGCAACACCGCTCGGCCGATACGCTACTTTCTTCTCTTAAAAACACTCAATTAAATATGAATCAATATGAAATCAACAATTGCATGCAGGCAAAAAGCAGTTTTAATTTTAGCCTGACATTCTCATGAGCCTTATAACAAGCCGAATAATAATAATAATAACAATAATAATAATAATAATAATAATAATAATAATAATAATAATAATAATAATAATGCATCCGGGAGATAGTAGGTTCGAATCCTACTATCGGCAGCCCTGAAGATGGTTTTCCGTGGTTTCCCATTTTCACTCCAGGCAAATGCTGGGGCTGTACCTTAATTAAGGCCACGGCCGATTCCTTCCAACTCCTAGGCCTTTCCTATCCCATTGTCGCCATAAGACCTATCTGTGTCGGTGCGACCTAAAGCCCCTAGCAAATAATAATAATAATAATAATAATAATAATAATAATAATAATAATAATAATAATAATAATAATAATAATAATAATAATAATATTAAAGTAATAATTAGGGTATTAGTACCATATTTCACCTCATGCACGAGTCAATACAGCTGTAAGTTTTCATTCCTGAGATGGTAGGCTCATACCTCACCACCAGCAGTGTTGAAGAAGGCTTACCGTCATTTAATGTAATTAAAGCTTTTCAGTCTGTCGAAAACACTAATTATAACACACATAACAGTGCAACATACTGTACCTGTAAAATAATATACACTGTTAAACAAAGAATAACACGTGTTTGTTTATAGGTATGTTATAGTAATAGGGGCTGCCTGGTCGAGGCGGTAAAGGCGTGCTCGGCTCGCCCGAAAGGACGTCGTAAAATTTAAGAAACGAAATTTCCACTTTCGGAGGTGCATATGGCCATGAGGTTCACTCATCCTACACCAAAAATGAGTACCAGGTTTATTCCTGGGGGCAAAGGCGGCCGGGCGTAGAGCTAACCACTCTACCCTATCAAGTGCCGAGGTTACGGATAGTGGAAGCCTTTACCTTCCACCACTCCACGGGCCTTCATGGCCTGTACGGAGATGACTTTGCTTTGCTTTTTATGTTATAGTGTTATATGTGTGTCATAGTTATTGTTGTCAACAGACCGAAAAGTTTTAAAGTTACATTAACTAAGTCAACACTGGAAAAATTGGCTTCCTTCTTAACAAATTTTCCATCATTTCTCATATCATCGCTACGTGAGCATTAGGCCTACCCCGTATGTGACAACACTCTTCCTGTCAATTATTTTCCTTAAGACTGGTCACGCCTTCCAGCCACATACGGATATCCAGTCCATTGAAACAATTTCGTTGTGTTCTTTTTCCTATGTTGAAGTGAAAAGGAAAGTGAATACGTAAATACGTCATACAAACATTCATTCCTACATTGAGGTACAAGAAGGTTCCTTTTCCCTTACACGTACGCAGTGGAAAATGAACACAACGATGGACTGCATATCCATATGTAGTTGGGAGGCGTGACAAGTCTTAAGGAAAGTAATGGAAAAGAAGGGAGTCATGTACGTGGTATTAGAACTGGGCCATCGATATTTTTTCTTTACCACGTAGTAAACTCTGTGTTTGATTAAAGCAATGTAAAGGAAAGTAATCTCCCTACAGGACAAAAAGTCCCTTAGAGTAGTGGAAGGTCTACTCTAAGGGCTTATTCGTAATCTCGGTACTAAGTGGAATAGAGTGGTTAGCTCAATACTCAGCCGCATTTTCGTTAAAAAATTAAGCTGGTACTCATTTCGGTGTAGACTGACTAAACGCCAGGGCTTTCTCCAGATGTAGACATTCTCGTTTGTAATTTTATCGACTTCCTGACGAGGAACTGAAACCATATGGTTTTAGGTGAACCGACAACACCTTCACCACGTTGATCAGGCACAGTGTAACGTGTCCAATCAGACATCCTATTTACAGCCACATCACATACACATGCAGGAGTAGAAGAAAAACCCAGAATTCCCTCCTTGACCCTTTTTAATTCGTCTTTAAAAAAGGGAATCGTACCACGACAGCATTACTGCGATTTTAGGATGATATCACACATACAATAGACGAACTATATGTGACAGTAGCGATACTACTAGACCTAAGCAGTGCCTTTGATACTGTTAGCCCTGCGTTACTGCTGCTCAAACTCCGTAGTCTCAACGTTAATGTAATATCTCTTAAATTTTTGCCTCCTACTGCACTGAGGGTGGGCAACGGGTATCAGTGGGAACAATGTACTCAGGACGGTATAACAAGTCAATAGGTGTCCCGCAGGGTTTGAGTTTGGGCCCACTTTTATTTGTTGTTAGTGTGAACGACATATCGGACGCACAGAATTATAGCAAGTACGACATCTATGCAGATGATCTTCAGACTTATTATCACTCATATCCACACGTAGCCATTGGCAGAGTAACCTTTGACATACGACGACGCAGTAACTGTACCAAAACTAACAGTTTGTTAATAAATCCTAACAAAACTCAGACTACAATCCGTGTTACCTAAAGAAAACTGAACTTGTCAGAAAGTAGACATGTACCCCCAGTTATGTTAAATAATAACTGTCGTGCCCTTTTGTACGCCAGCAAGAAACTTAGGAGTTATAATAACAGAAACGCTAAATTAGACTGAACAAGTGACAAATGCATGCCGCGAAGTTCTGAAATAATTTTTCCTCTCAAACGCTATTCAACTAGGCTTATATTTCCAAAACGTTTTCCAAAACTTCTTAAAATACAACTTGTACCATCCCTAATCTTACGTGTTCTAGACTACAGCGACACTGTACTTACATACACATCTCAAAACGGTAATAAGATGCTCAAACGCAGTTTAAACACTTGTATTCGATTTATATTTAAGCTGCGATATGATTCTCACATTTCAGCTTATTACGACTTCGTATGCAGAAGCGTCGCAGTCTCTACATGGTGTCTCTTCTGCATGGAATTTAGTATCAAAAGAAACCTTAACTTGTTAGAAAGTAGACACGTGCCCCGAATTATGTGTACCTTTCATAAATGTTTAATTACCCCTCCTCCTATCATAACCACGATACACGATCTGGCTCCTCTTTAACTACATCTCTCAGTCACTTCAGGGCCTACAAGCGCTCCTTTGTTGGCACTGCTGCCTGTGGAATACCCTCCCTGCTAACATAATAGATTTGCGTTTTCGTAGGAGATTTAAGATGGATTGCTTAAATTATATTCAGAATGCTTCTAGCTGACTTGTATGATGAGTGAAGTGTGAATGAGCACATTTTCACAATAATTAGAAATGTACTTGCTAGTTACAGGTTTATAATATTGAAAAAAATTTCTTATCACACAATGTTAGGGTCCCCACACTACGAGAAACGTAAAATTGAGCAATTTCCTAACTGTGACGAATGTTGAAGGGTTGAAGGGCCCAGAAAGATTTCGATTTGTGAGTCTTGGATAACTGTATCAAACTAAAAAAACACATGTCTAAAATAACTTCCGGCCTAAATGCAATTCCAAAAGACCAGCCTAAAATCGCTTTTTTTCTTTACTCGTTTCCCTTTTTTATTCATTGACTTATTTACATAATTCTTTCTGTAATGTGTTCCTTGGTTCAATAACCACAAGCAGTTTTTGATTTTTTGAAAAATGTCTACACTGAATGTAGTTATAAGGGCTTAAGGAAATCTCTGCATTGGCCCACATCAGCGCTTGTAGTGATGTTTAAGTGAAACCATGAATTGACTCACATTAGCGCTCCTAGTGGTAGTAGAAAGCAAACTGCTAATATAGTCGACGGGATAACGATGATTAAGAAGAGGATTGTAATTCTTAGGAATATACAGAGAATATATTCTCGTACTTTAATATATCGTCGTTGCCGGGATAAAACCTTCTATGTGATAGTATTTTTGGAGATATACTGACCCGCAGCACATACATTATGAAGAGCGAGAATGCCATGACCATCTGCACACAATATTGCACCTTAGATGACAGAGCCTTACCGGCCAAAGTGCTAAGCTAAAATATTTCACATAGGAGTTTTTTCCCGGCAGCAACGATATCTTATTTGCCTAAAATTCGTAGCTCATATCCCTATGGTGTTTTTAACATTGAGTTGCTTGCCTGGAGCGTTAGAAGTGTGGATTTTTTGTATTTCCTTCTATTATAATTACTATTGCTAGCTGTATAATTATTATCATCTACATTTATATTGTCATGTTGTACATTATATGATTAGTTGTATTATCCTCATATTTTGCTACTTGTTCTGCATTTTTTTTAATGATTTGTTGTAATTTTTAAAATGTTATATTGCATCGTATGGTTCATGTTTGTGGGTTACTGTAGTCACGTCCTAGTTCGTGAACCATGGGCAACGGCTGAGTGGCCTAGTAAGTGGTCCTGAGAGTCGGGATACCAGTTGCTATGGAATGGGAGTGGGCATCTCGGACATATTCTGAGTCGTGGCCCTCCTTGTGCTCAGGCGGCTAGGACTACACAATTCACCGGTGGTCCATAACCCGTTAGAGGAGAGATCCTCACTTGGACTATGTGCAAGTAGGGCAGCATCCTGCTTCATGAATTTACCGAGCTCAGAACACTTTAAGCAAGACTCGGACCTATGGGAGTAACGGAGTCCCACTCCCATTTGACAGGCGAGGGACTCCTTGGAAACAACTTAGCGAACGAAATGGAATTCGATGGGGAGCTATCAACATTAATGGGGCTTATGGAAGAAAGAAAGTAGAACTTGCTGAGTCAGCAAAGAGGATGCATCTGGATGTGCTAGGAGTAAGTGATATTCGGGTAAGGGGAGATAAGGAGGAAGAGATAGGAGATTATAAAGTGTACTTGACGGGTGTTAGAAAGGGAAGGGCAGAGTCTGGGGTAGGGCTCCTTATCAGGAATACCATTGCACGCAACATAGTTTCTGTTAGGCACGTAAGTGAGCGAATGATGTGGGTAGATTTGTCAGTGGGAGGAATTAGGACAAGAATTGTGTCCGTGTATTCACCATGTGAGGGTGCAGATGAGGATGAAGTTGACAAGTTTTATGAAGCATTGAGTGACATCGTGGTCAGGGTCAACAGCAAGGATAGAATAGTGCTAATGGTCGATTTCAATGCGAGAGTTGGGAATAGAACTGAAGGATACGAAAGGGTGATTGGTAAATGTGGGGAAGATATGGAAGCTAATGGGAATGGGAAGCGTTTGCTGGACTTCTGTGCTAGTATGGGTTTAGCTGTTACGAATACATTCTTCAAGCATAAGGCTATTCGCCGCTACACATGGGAGGCTAGGGGTACCAGATCCATAATAGACTATATCTTAACAGACTTTGAATTCAGGAAATCTTTTAGGAATGTACGAGTGTTTCGGGGATTTTTCGATGTTACAGACCGTTGTCTGATCTGTAGTGAACTAAGTATCTCTAGGCCTAGGGTAGAGAAAGTGAAATCTGTCTGCAAACGAATAAGTGTAGAAAATCTCCAGGACGAGGAAATTAGACAGAAGTACATGGATATGATTAGTGAGAAGTTTCGAACAGTAGACAGTAAGCAGGTTCGGGATATAGAAAGTGAATGGGTGGCATACAGGGATGCTGTAGTAGAAACAGCAAGGGAATGCCTAGGAACAACTGTGTGTAAAGATGGGAAAAGGCGAACATCTTGGTGGAATGATGAAGTGAGAGCAGCCTGTAAACGTAAAAAGAAGGCTTATCAGAAATGGCTCCAAACAAGGGCCGAGGCAGACAGGGATTTGTACCTAGATGAAAGACACAGAGCGAAACAAATAGTTGTTGAATCCAAAAAGAAGTCATGTGAAGATTTTGGTAATAACCTGGAAAGGCTAGGTCAAGCAGCAGGGAAACCTTTCTGGACAGTAATAAAGAATCTTAGGAAGGGAGGGGAAAAGGAAATGAACAGTGTTTTGAGTAATTCAGGTGAACTCATAACAGATCCCAGGGAATCACTGGAGAGGTGGAGGGAATATTTTGAACATCTTCTCAATGTAAAAGGAAATCATCATGGTGGTGTTGCAAACAGTCAAGCTCATGGGGAGGAGGAAAATGATGTTGGTGAAATTATGCTTGAGGAAGTGGAAAGGATAGTAAATAAACTCCATTGTCATAAGGCAGCAGGAATAGATGAAATTAGACCTGAAATGGTGAAGTATAGTGGGAAGGCAGGGATGAAATGGCTTCATAGAGTAGTCAAATTAGCGTGGAGTGTTGGTAAGGTACCTTCAGATTGGACAAAAGCAGTAATTGCACCTATCTATAAGCAAGGGAACAGGAAGGATTGCAACAACTATCGAGGTATCTCATTGATTAGTATACCAGGCTAAGTATTCACAGGCATCTTGGAAGGGAGGGTGCGATCAGTCGTTGAGAGGAAGTTGGATGAAAACCAGTGTGGTTTCAGACCACAGAGAGGCTGTCAGGATCAGATTTTCAGTATGCGCCAGGTAATTGAAAAATGCTACGAGAGGAATAGGCAGTTGTGTTTATGTTTCGTAGATCTAGAGAAAGCATATGACAGGGTACCGAGGGAAAAGATGTTCGCTATACTGGGGGACTATGGAATTAAAGGTAGATTATTAAAATCAATCAAAGGCATTTATGTTGACAATTGGGCTTCAGTGAGAATTGATGGTAGAATGAGTTCTTGGTTCAGGGTACTTACAGGAGTTAGACAAGGCAGTAATCTTTCACCTTTGCTGTTTGTAGTTTACATGGATCATATGCTGAAAGGTATAAAATGGCAGGGAGGGATTCAGTTAGGTGGAAATGTAGTAAGCAGCCTGGCCTATGCTGACGACTTGGTCTTAATGGCAGACTGTGCCGAAAGCCTGCAGTCTAACATCTTGGAACTTGAAAATAGGTGCAATGAGTATGGTATGAAAATTAGCCTCTCGAAGACTAAATTGATGTCAGTAGGTAAGAAATTCAACAGAATTGAATGTCAGATTGGTGATACAAAGCTAGAACAGATCGATAATTACAAGTATTTAGGTTGTGTGTTCTCCCAGGATGGTAATATAGTAAGTGAGATTGAATCAAGGTGTAGTAAAGCTAATGCAGTGAGCTCGCAGTTGCGATCAGCAGTATTCTGTAAGAAGGAAGTCAGCTCCCAGACGGAACTATCGTTACATCGGTCTGTTTTCAGACCAACTTTGCTTTACGGGAGCGAAAGCTGGGTGGACTCAGGATATCTTATTCATAAGTTAGAAGTAACAGACATGAATGTAGCAAGAATGATTGCCGGTACAAACAGGTGGGAACAATGGCAGGAGGGAACTCGAAATAAGGAGATAAAGGCTAATTTAGGAATGAACTCGATGGATGAAGCTGTACGCATAAACCGGCTTCGGTGGTGGGGTCATGTGAGGCGAATGGAGGAGGATAGGTTACCTAGGAGAATAATGGACTCTGTTATGGAGGGTAAGGGAAGTGGAGGGAGACCAAGACGACGATGGTTAGACTCGGTTTCTAACGATTTAAAGATAAGAGGTATAGAACTAAATGAAGCCACAACACTAGTTGCAGATCGAGGATTGTGGCGACGTTTAGTAAATTCACAGAGGCTTGCAGACTGAACGCTGAAAGGCTTAACAGTATATAATGATAATGTATGTATGTATGTATATTGCATCGTTTTCAAATGTTGTGGTTAATTTGAGCTTTGAGCCCTAAATTCGCTACGAATGAGGACGAATTATTTACTTTCTTAAAAGTGTCCACATGGGAAACTGTCAAGGACGAGGCTGACATAGTGACACATTCTATTTTATATAAGACTAGCTGATGTACCCGTGCTTCGCTACGGAATTCTACATTGTATACAGAATTCTAGGTTAGATAGTGTACACGTTGTGAGCAAGATTGTATGAAATTGTAAAGCTGTTAACGTTACCCTAGAAACGCGACGGGGAAGTCACCAAACATCTTTTCTCATACGAAGACTGAGTTAGGAAATTTTCACTGTAATGGTAGACCCACTTGCATACCATCAGTCACAACCAGGTTGGGGAGCTTTATTATAATGGTAGACACTCACTCTCCACCTGGATTTTTACATCCTCAGAAAGACTGTCTTGGTGGTTTTCCCTATCGCTGGCTTACTTCTAAAACCTCGTATCTCCTAATGCTGTTCCTATCCATTATTTTCCTTATGACTGGTCACGCCTCCCAGCCACATATTTATACGCAGCCCATCAGAACAATTATCGTTGAGTTAATTTTCCTATGCTAATATGTGAAGGAAAATGAACCATAAATGCATTATGTTGTAGGAGTGCGTAAATACGTGATGAAAACAACATCCTTGCTATACCGTTTGGGAAGGTACATTTTCCTTTACACACCAGCATAGGAAAATGAACACAATGAAGATTGTTCTGATGGACTGCATATCCACATGTGGCTGGGAGGCGTAGTCAGCCTTAAGGTATATAATGGGTAGGAAGAGCGTTGGGACATACGAGGTTTTAGAAGTAAGCCGTCGATATATTACAATCACGTCAGTAGGAATGGCGCGAGTAAAAGCAATACTGTCATGTGAAATACTCGATTACATGAAAAACCACACATTTTCTCACTTTTAACGAACAGGACTAAGCTGTCAATCTAACAGTCCAAAGTTCCAGAGCTGGAATGACCAAGCCGCAGGCAGCCGTAATCCGTGAACACCCTTCGTCCCTTTTCGGCGGGGAGGGGTTCGAATAGTGGAGACTCCCAGGGCAAAAACTATGCTCTTTTTCTACTCTGTTTCCTAGGATTACCCGATGAGTCGGAAAGTATCAATTCACTACACTTGCGGTGGTAAAGTCTATCTGACTTGGAGGCAAATTTTCCCTCAAGCCAGAGGAGAAACCCCCCTTCACTGCTAATTTGGAATTAAATGAATGTAGAATTTAATTAAAATGAAGAGGAAGAAGATTTTCTTAAGAAACGGCTCTTTTCAGGATTGAATTTTGAGTTATTTAGTGAATTGTGGTGCTATAATTTGGAATAGCCGTAATTGTTATTCGTGACCAGGGCTACTACAACTCTACTAAGTGTGCCTCTGCCTTGAGTATGCCCACTGCTCATTCAAAACAGCGCGTCAGAGTAGGGATCGAATAGCTGGAATACTATGATAAACCAGTATGTTACGTACCAGCTGCATCAGAAAATGTATGAACCAGAGGAATGGCATGCTAAAGAAGAAAGTTTTCTAATTCCCGGCTATTTCTCGCCAATATTCAGCCAGGCTATTGTGCTGTGCTCGGTACGCAGCACTAACCCCATCTATCGGAGTTGAGAGGCATCATAAGAGACAAAGAACATCACAACAAACAATGATCAATGTAATGTTACTGTTGATCAATGTTATGCGCTTTCGATATTGTAGGCCTTCACATTTAGTTTCCTTCCGACTCTGAAATACCACTCTTATCATAATCGGTACGTTAAAACTGAATAAAACATAAATGAACGAAAATTGTATTCTCTATAACTTTTGTTATGTAGTACTTTTCGATAGGACTAATAACATAGATATTTACAAATTACATTTTTGGCGCCTTACCCTAAACTACAATTTCATTCATGGTGAATAAAATTGTTCATAGATTAGACTGTAGTTTCTTATACCCCGACTCTGTATACCGATTTTCATTAAATTCTGTTAACCCATTTTCTCGTGGCTCGGCGATGATATGGACTTAGCAAAAAAAAAAAAAAAAAATTATACAAATTCATGAATATCTATGTTATCATAGCCGGCACGGTAAAAATGTATAAGACATAAATGGTCGGAAATTTGATTCTATATAACTTTGGTTATGTAGTATTTATCGATACGACCATTAATAATATAAATATTTGAGAATTAAATTTCAGGCCTTCCCCTGAACTACCATTTCACTCAGCGTGAAAACAATTATTTATAGCCTAGATTGTAGCGACTTACTCCCCGACTTTTCATTCCGATTTTTATTAATATAGGACCACTAATAACATAAATATTTGAAAATTAAATTTTAAGCCTTCCCCTAAACTACCATTTTAATTAGCGTGAATAAAATTATTTAAGACCTAGATTGTAGCGACCTATTCCCCGAATTTGCATACCGATTTTCATTAAATTCTCTCTAGCCGGTTTCTAGTGATGCGTGTACAGACAGACAGACAGACAGACAGACAGACAGACAGACAGACAGACAGACAGACAGACAGACAGACAGACAGACAGACAGACAGACAGACAGACAGACAGACAGACAGACAGACATTACGGAAAAGTAAAAAGTGCATTTTCTTGTTACTGTGGACATGACCGATACAGAAATACCATTATTTTCAAATTCTGAGCAATGCACAGACAAAACTCTTATTTTATATATGTAGATGTGATGTCAATTCAGTCCATCTCTGTATTTCAATGGTCAGCACAGTGACCTTCGTTTCATAGGATTATGGATTTAATTCCCCGCCCCGGCCTGGGACTTTGACCGAGTTGGGTTGATTCCTATAGCTGGGGGGATAGGTATTTGTTATCATCTTAATAAACACGTCGTATTACCAAGCATGACAAAAACTTACAACAGTGAATAGATCCCCCCCATATATGGTTGGCGTTAGGAAGGGCTTCCGACCATAAAAATGACCTTATTCCAGATTAATGTGGCCCAAGATCATTGGGGAAATGTGCAGGAAACGAAGATGTGATATCAACGTAATCACTTCAAGAATTTGAAACTTTTACTACAAGAAACATATATTATACGGACTACCTTTTTGTTATAAATGACTTGACCGTATGTCCGACTCGTTGGCTGAATGGTCAGCGTACTGGCCTTCGGTTCAGAGGGTCCTCGGTTCGATTCCCGGCAGGGTCGGTGATTTTAACCTTCATTGGTTAATTCCAATGGCTCGGGGGCTGGGTGTTTGTGCTGTTCCCAACATCCCTACAACTCACACACCACACATAACACAATCCTCCACCACAATAACACGCAGCGTACGCACGTTTGTAACACATGGGAGATGCCGCCCTCCCTCATCGGAGGGTCTGCCTTACAAGGGTTGCACTCGGCTAGAAATAGCCACACGAAATTATTATTATTATTATAATACTCGACCGTATCCCAGGCGTGAGTTGAATCTATTTTCACATGTATGAAAACAGATAATATAGCGATGGCCTAGATTGAATACCTCGTATCTCACAAAGTTCTTCCTACCCATTATTTCCCTTAAGACTGGCCACGCCTTCCAGCCACATTTGGATATGCAGTCCACCAGAACAACGTTCGTTGGGTGTATGTTCCTATGCTTACGGTTAAAGGAAAATAAACCTTATAAAAATTATACTCTAGGAGTTAGTAAATGTGTCACGCAAACATTCTTTCCTATAGTACGGTACGGTAAGGTTCATTTTCCTCCACACATCGGAGTAGGAAAAATGAACACAACGAACATTGTTCTGATGGTTTGCATATCCATGTGTGGCTGGGAGGCGTAACCAGTCTTAAGGGAAATAGTGGATAGGAAGAACTTTGTGAGATACGAGGTATTCATTCTAGGCCATCGATAGATGGGAAACATGGAGTATAATAACTGATATAGAGATTGTGCATTGCATCCAGATATGACAATCAGGAGATGAGTCTGTAACGATATGAACGCTTACTAGGTGATTGATGGGCAGCTATAACCGAAAAGTACGCAAGAAATTAAATAAAAGCGATAGGAACGGGGGCTTTATGAAGTCCATACATCATAGTTTGACGTGGTTTGTGAGCGAGTTCAAGCTGCAGACCGTGAGAGGAGCAGTGGCGTGGCGTTCATTATCCCGCAGGAAGTGGACATCAGGACGTGAACCGCAAGGACATAAAAACATGTGGACAAGTGCTCCATCGTCGTTCTGGTCCCCTGCGCCAAACCGCAGCCGTAGTCAAGTCGCTGCCGCTCAAAGTGGCTCACCATTCTCCTAGCATTAATGCACCAGTCATAATCCTTTCTCTTTTAAAGGCCAAACTGGAAAAGAAGAGAGATTCACGACCCGCACCTTTCTAAAATATCAAACAATATTACAATTTATAGAACCGGAGGACGTTAATGGCCGTGGTGATAAATTAACTAATTTATTTAACTCATTCCACTACTATGACGGGTACAATTGTTATCAAGTACTGAATTCGGAAATGCATTTCCGTGACTGTAGATTTATTTGTATTGTGATTCTCGAGATTAATAATACATTCACAGGGAGGCTACACTTGTGTGTATGGGGGCCGTATTATTATCTAAAGGCCATTTCTCCAACTTGCACCTTGTTACTAAATCTGATCGTCTTGTTCACGCAATAAAGTGAGATATCCCCTCAACTCGAGGAATTTTCCGTTTTCTCCTTCATAGTCGGGAAGATGATGGAAACTTAATTAATTATTATCAATTATTAATTAATTATTGTAATACAGTAAAACCTGTCTTCAATGGAATCGCAAGGGATCGGGGAAAATCTCTGCTGAAGACAGGTTCCGCTTAATGAAGTTGTACTGGAAATTACTGTATATTCTCTCCTTAATCGCATTAGACAATTTTTTACAATTTGCTTTACATCGCACTGACACAGTTAGGAGTTATGGGGGCGATGGGATGAAATGAAATGGCGTATGGCTTTTAGTGCCGGGAGTGTCCGAGGACATGTTCGGCTGGCCAGGTGCAGGTCTTTTGATTTGACCTGCGTATCATGATGAGGATGAAATGATGATGAACACGACACACACACCCAGCCCCCATGCCAGCGTAATTAACCAAAGACGGTTAAAATAGCTGACTCTGCCGGGAACCGAACCCGGAACCCCTGTGACTAAAGGCCAGCAATCTAACCATTTAGCCATGAAGTCGGACGACGATGGGATAGGAAAGGGCTACGGTTGGGAAGGAGCTGTCCTGGACTTAATTAAGGTACAGCCTCAGCATTTTGCCTGATGCAAAAATAGGAAACAACGGAAAACCATCTTCAGGGTTGCCGACAGTGGGTTTCGAACCCACTATCTCCCGGATGCAAGCTCACAGCTGTGAGGCCATTACCGTACGGCCAACTCGCCCTATTTCGCAATAGACACTTGGTCACTGCCACTTTGGCCCTATTGCAAAAACGATGACTAGTTCTAAGCCTTAGACAACGTCTATCCAAACAACGTCTAAGTCGATCACGATCTTCCATTGCATAAACAATATTCAGCTGGTGTTTAGTTAGCCGTCGTTTACAGTTTGAATATTGGTTCGAAATTGGAAATAGAAGTATCTTCCCTGAAACTTTTTGTTTGTCTCCACCAGTTTAATTCGTCTGCGCGTGCGCCAAACCTTAGTCAGCTGTCGTCTTCCTGCGCATTACTCAAATATTGTTAAGCATGAGCATGATTTGCTCACAGATAAGAATATCGCTTTTGGTGGAAATAAATTCTCATAATATTATCAACACTAAAGCAACTCGCCACCGTATGAGGAAGTGTAGCTTTGATTATATTGTTGTTACGGCAGTTGCGTAGCCAAGATCGGCCGAAAGTAGTGGTTATTGTTACAAAATGATGGTAGAACTCAATGCAGGTGCATGCATGACCTGTCATTATAACGATACTTATGTAAGTGAATTACAGATCTGTTGGTTCTACAGTTAGGTCTCTGAATGGTTATTCAGTTTATTGTTCATCGTCAAATTCAGTTTTTTTAAATCCAAGGGGGAGGGCAGGGGTTGTTCTAACCACCAGTAACCCTCCCCCAGTGGCTAAGCCCCTTTCTTACGGCGAGTGTAATCAAAATGCCTTCCGCGATGGAAACATGGAACTACAGTACTGTGTAACGCAATGTGTTGTACGGGCCATAGAGATGTAGCTTTCATTCTAGAGATCATACGTTCAAACGCAACATTGGCACGAAATATTGTTTTCCGTAGTTTCCCCATTTTGACATCAGGCAAATACTGGGGCTGTTGTTATGGCCACAGCTCTTCCTTCCCTATCGCATAGTTGCCGAAAACTTACCTGAATTTGTGTGACTTTTTTCTGAAACAAAAACCACGCACATGCAACCTACTTTTTAGTGTAATTATTATGAGCGCTTACTTGGCAGTAAATGTAATACATGAGTCCCTGCCGGATGATGTATGTGACAACCCTTTAAACGATCGGGGCAATTTATTCTGAAATGGATGTAGTCGAAGTGACCTATAATTTCGGGGAAATTATCCCTAATATAAAAAATATATCGGTTGCCAAGGATTTTAGTCGAGTTGATAGTGAAGGGACCGCCCCTTGGGTCATATGCTTCATGGTACATAAGCTATGATTGTGATCATCATCATCATTATCATCATCTGTTTACCCTCCAGGTTCGGTTTTTCCCTCGGACTGAGCGAGGGATCCCACCTCTACCGCCTCAAGGACAGTGTCCTGGAGCTTCAGACTCTTGGTCGGGGGATACAACAGGGGAGTATGACCAGTACCTCGCCCAGGCGGCCTCACCTGCTATGCTGAACAGGGGCCTTGTGGAGGGATGGGAAGATTGGAAGGGATAAGCAAGGAAGAGGGAAGGAAGCGGCCGTGGCCTTAAGTTAGGTACCATCCCGGCATTCGCCTGGAGGAGAAGTGGGAAACCACGGAAAACCACTTCCAGGATGGCTGAGGTGGGAATCGAACCCACCTCTACTCAGTTGACCTCCCGAGGCTGAGTGGACCCCGTTCCAGCCCTCGTACCACTTTTTAAATTTCGTGGCAGAGCCGGGAAGCGATCTCGGGCCTCCGGGGGTGGCAGCTTATCACGCTAACCACTACACCACAGAGGCGGACTATGATTGTGATACACTCCAAAAATTCGAGGTTAAACAGTGTTATCGGCGGTGTTTAAACATGGCCGGTTGAACATCGGTTTGATTTGTTTATTTATTTATTTTTCTTATTTCAAGTGGCGAAGTTAGGGTGCATTGCCCTCAGTTACACTTTAATCACACTTAGGCCTACAATACTTTTATGAAGATATATAAAGATATAATTTAGTGGAATTACAATATGATAACGCACACACATACGCTATCTCTCTCACTCACATTTATAATGGAATTAATATATTATAGTGTACATTAACCAATATGAAATAATATTGATGGAACACACACACACACACACACACACACACACACACACACACACACACACACACACACACACACACACACACACACACACACACAC
Organism: Anabrus simplex; assembly: GCF_040414725.1. Lineage (NCBI taxonomy): Eukaryota > Metazoa > Arthropoda > Insecta > Orthoptera > Tettigoniidae > Anabrus > Anabrus simplex. The sequence continues at coordinate 113,867,347 of NC_090266.1, read as the reverse complement.
ACACACACACACACACACACACACATATATATATATATATATATATACAATAAGTGAGCATATTAAACAACTATCAACTAGGTCTACATATACAAAAAATATTGTCTTAGACAGTGTCTAAATGACAAATAACGTCTTTGCAATGCTTCAGCCATACTTAGACATTGTTTAATCCTAAACATCGTCTAAATACCGTTTCTGCAGTCGGCCTTTTAACCTTAACCATAGGACCTGACATACAATAACTTGTTGCCCTGACGCAGATATTTCTTTTCATTTTTCCTTTCGTTCAGTTTTGCCAGCTATTCAGTATTTCTTATTCTTTGAGAGGTTGTACATTCGAATTTATTCCGACATTAAACAATATCATGATCTGTATTAGAGGTTGCCTGATCAAGGCAGTAAAGGAAGTGGGATCGATACTTCGTCAGGAAGGCAAAATACTTAGAAAGGAGAAGTTCAAATCTGGAGAACCACGTGACCACCTGTCTCCTCTGCCTCAACCAGAAGTAAGAACAGGGTTAATTACTGCGGCGGACACGGTTGGGAATGAGGCTAACTATTCTATCCCACTTACGGCGAGGTTCTGAATAATGGAAGCTTTTATCCTTCACTTCTCCTTCAAGACCAGCACGGAAATTACTGTTCCAGTAAGCTCCTATTACTTACCGCTTAAAGCGGCAATCATCACCACAATGGATATAATGTATAATGCAGCCTACTTATGTAATGGATTGTAGGAAATTTGTAGATTTATATGGATATTATTCGTCCATAATTTGGTGTAGGGATAGCGAGCCTGCCTCTTACCTACACTCTTGGATTCAGTTTCCGGTCATTCCAGGGATATTAATTCCGGAATAGCAGTGGGAGAGGGTTGACTGGTCCTCGCGAGACCAAATGTGGAGCTGGTGATACAGGAGTCAGCTGATCCGGTCACGAAAGCCAATCAGTACGGATGAAGATGTCGTCGCTCTCACAATGTGGCCCTTAAATTTCAGCAGGACATCTATTTATTTATTTATTTATTTATTTATTTATTTATTTATTTAATTATTACATACAGCCTATGGAGGGCCATTTTACACTAGTAATAATAATAAGTTTAAATACGTATAAAAGATAACAAAGGTATAAACAACAATGTTAAGTAACAACAATAAATGAACAATTTTAACAGTAACAATGTAACAACAATGACAACGGTAACTGGCAAGGGTCGGTTACTGAAATTAGGAAGAAGAAATGTCGAGGGTTGGAGGGACGGAAGAAAGTGAAAACCTGGGGAGGACTTGGAGGGATCTTCTAATTTTTTGTTTGAAGGATGAGAAAGGTGTGAATATGTCAATATCGGGTAGTGAGTTACCAAGAGTAGGGAGACGGTGGAAGATAGAGCGTTGTTGTAAAGTTAGGCGCGGATGGGACATATGATGGGTGCGCCGGTTGTGTTTTTTTTTGCTATTTTGCTTTAAGTCGCACCGACACAGATAGGTCTTATGGTGACGATGGGACAGGAAAGGCCTAGGAATTGGAAGGAAGCGGACGTAGCCTTAATTAAGGTACAGCCCCAGCATTTGCCTGGTGTGAATTATTATTATTATTATTATTATTATTATTATTATTATTATTATTATTATTATTATTATTATTATTATTTACCCTTTCCTTGCCACGACCGAGTAAGCTCGAATTTCGAAAGTTGTGTCCTCTCCTAGCCCCGAGTTTAATCTGATGATGGAAGTCTAATGCTCAACACAAGGTTGTAACAGTTTACTGCACCTTGCGAAGACGGCATGCGGTTCGATATAAAACTGTTCCAAATGTTTTCAATTATTCCTTGACTTACGTTTTGCTGTCTTATGCCTTCCAACGTGATTGCACCCAGGTCCAAAGCAAGCATGAAGGAAAATGAAAGATGTTTTAGGGGAATGGTGAAGAGTCTGACTTCTCTGAGGAAAGTAAAAATGAGTTTTCAGTGATGAATCCGTGGAAATTTATCACTTATGTGTTAAATTCCGCCAACAGAAACACGAGGTAGGGACCTTGGTCTAGAACGCCAATAATACCTGCCGAGAGCATTCACCATACTGACCAAACGTCACCTCGTAATACGTAGGCCCATCACGTCTGTAGTCCAGCTCAATGGCTAACTGATTAGCGTGCTGGCCTTTGCTCACGGAGGTCCCGGGTTCGATTCCCGGCAGAGTAAGGAATTTTAACCATCATTGGTTAATTTCGCTGGCTCGAGAGCTGGGTGTATGTGTCGTCTCCATCATCAACATTTCATCCTCATCACGATGCGCAGGGCGCTTACGGGTGTCAAATCAAAAGACCTGCACCGGTGGAGCCGAACTTGTTCTCGGACACTCCCGACACTAAAAGCCATACGCCATTTCATTTCATTTCATTTCATCAGGTCTGTATTGTCATGGGGTTTGCACTGCGAACAACCATGAAATGGATTAAGTTTTCTGGATGCTCCGTTCTACTTTCTGAGTACGGATTTTGCAGCGAGCGAGTGGCTCTACGGTTTGGGTCACGTAGCTATTAGCATGCCTCCGGGAGATAGTGGGTTCGAACCCCGCAGTCGTCAGCTCTGAATATGAATTTCAGTAGTTTCCATTTCCACGCCACACAAATGATGGGGCTGTACCTTAATTGAGGCCACGGTCCTTCCCACTCCCATCTCCTTGCTGTCCAATCGTTGCCGTAATACCTATCTGTGTCGGCGCACCGTCCCGCGGGGTAGGGGTAGCGGGCCTGCCTCTTACCCGGAGGTTTCGGGTTCGATTCCTGGCCAGGTCAGGGATATTTACCTGAATCTAATGGCTGGTTCGAGGTCCACTCAGTTTTCATGATGGCAATTGGTGAGCTATCTGACGGTGAGATGGCAGCCCCATTCTAGGAAGCCAAGAATAACGGCTGAAAAGATACGTCATGCTGACCACACGACATCTCATAATCGGCAGGCCTTCGGGTTGAACAGCGGTCGCTTGGTAGGCTACAGTCCTCCGCGGATATTGTGCCATGGGGTTTGGTTTTGGTTTAGTTTGGTCTGCGCACCGCAAAACAACGGATTGTGCATCATATTTAAACGTTGGTCGTGGATTTCAACGAATTTAGGTTAGTGATTCAAAGCAAGCATAATGGAGGTTAATAGATGTTTTAGGTGGAATGGTGATCAGTCTCATTATTACATGATAGGTAATTATATATACATGACAGTTATAGGAGGGATTAAATAGAGCAGGTTAATATGTGGTGAGGACAAAAGTATTGTTTCGCCATTTAGAATGCCTGGAAGGTATGCACAGCCACATAACGGCGTTGACAGGCAAATTGCGGCTAAACTCCTTGCCATTTCAGTACAAGGACACCTGTGCTATCGCTGCTGGCTTCCCCAAGCTGAAAATCCCTGCTGTATGGATTACAATACGTCCCCACCAGATACTATGTATCTCTTCATGACTGTCCAGGAACATCGTAAATATTTGTAAAATTTAACAATTGACTAGTCTATTTCAGCTCTTGCTGCAGATTCCAGAACAACCTCCGTTGGGAGATGCACAACGGTGTACAAGGAATGAAATAAAATGAGTTTACATCTGGTAAACCCACTGGACTACAGTATATTGACGGCTCCAAGTATTAATATCGTAACTTCAAATTTGTCAAATGTACAGGAGAAGAAAATATTTAAATAAACACTGTAAATCCAGGTAAAATACAATTTTTATTGAAACTCCACAGAATGACATTTACAAATGAAGGGATTTAAATAGTCTGCAAGCATTGGCTCTAATAATTTTCAAAGGTGCACATAGCGGACTTAAAAAGTTTTTGTCTGGAAATATGTGCAAGGTACTTTAGATAGATAGGTAGCGCTGTATTGGTTTCCTGTTTCTGATATGATAACAGTACTGTCAGATGTCGACGTCCAGTTTTTCACAAGAAAATGCTCATTCACTAGCACTTGGTACACCACTGTCACTGGGTTCCGGTGTGCCAGTTTGTCATGAAACCAAGCTTCGACAAAAGTGATGATAAACAGTAGGGATGCATTTGCTATCGCATAAGGACAGGAGGTCCTTCAACTTCTGCTCGTTGATCGGCAGGATGCCATAATGTACCTGTTCAAGACTATTGCAGGGTGATGCCTGCCTTATTCTAGGTCTTTTCTGGACAAAAATGTACTTTGATTCTTCATCGTAAATGTAACTGAAGTACACTTCGTATGGTCGACCTTCTAAGACAAAAATTTCAAGTACTTTCCTCAAGATATCCTTATATTTATCGGTATCGTGCATACGTTTTTGCTTCTGCACCAGTTTCTTTAAGCCATATATCAAGTCAGGGGTAATTTCGTGGACTTTGTATGGCTGGCCGGTGACCCTCCTCATCCTAATTAATGTGACCCATTGATCCGGAGCATACACAGTTTGGTTCTTCTATCTTCTTCATTCAATCAGGCAGTGTTGTTATATCTAGAAATAAAAAATAGGTGGATTGTACGTAAAAATGTCTTGAGTTTTAACGAAAATTGCGGTAGTTTCTCGAACACTGAAATACTCGTATTACTGAATTAAAGAATGCAATAATCACTTAAAGTTATTATGAGAAAAATATTCAGTTTTACTCACCCGTAATCTCTGGCCACTCTATGAGTCTTCTTCTTCTTCTTCTCCTCCTTTCTCCCTTTCTCCCCACTCTTCCTGTAGATGTAGTTATTCATCAGGCGTATACATTGTATGTCAATTTTGAAGTCGTGACCGGACGCACATTTTGTATTCTGTATGAGGGTCGGTGATTTCCCTTCGAGCGATGCAGTCAAGCGTGAGTTTTGAGTTTAATATCAGGGGAGAGGTTACGTAATTCGAGCCTAAAAAGAATGCGGGTAAGTACCTAACGAGTGATTTTATCGATAAAGCATCACGCAGTGAGACGTGGAAAGAATTTTTCGGCGCAAATATATCATCATCATCATCTGTTTACCCTCCAGGGTCGGCTTTTCCCTCGGACACAGCGAGGGATCCCACCTCTACCGCCTCAAGGGCAGTGTCCTGGAGCTTCAGACTCTTGGTCGGGGATACAACTGGGGAGAATGACCAGTACCTCGCCCAGGCGGCCTCACCTGCTATGCTCAACAGGGGCCTGGTGGAGGGATGGGAAGATTGGAAGGGATAGGCAAGGAAGAGGGAAGGAAGCGGCCGTGGCCTTATGTTAGGTACCATCCCGGCATTCGCCTGGAGGAGAAGTGGGAAACCACGGAAAACCACTTCCAGGATGGCTGAGGTGGGAATCGAACCCACCTCTACTCAGTTGACCTCCCGAGGCTGAGTGGACCCCGTTCCAGCCCTCATACCACTTTTCAAATTTCGTGGCAGAGCCGGGAATCGAACCCGGGCCTCCGGGGGTGGCAGCTAACCACGCTAACCACTGCACCACAGAGGCGGACGAAAATATATTATAAACCATTAATAATTATTCATTTTCATTAAATTTGTATTAGAAGAAATTTCGGGAGATTTTTTGTTTTATCGGGTTTTCTGGTGTGCTGCAAAGAGTCGGGAGATCTCCTGAAATTTCTGGAGACATGGCAACACTGCAGTCAGCGTATACATGTAGTCCCCTTCATTTTATTTTTATCATGACAACTAAAGAGAAAAGGATTACTTATGGTCAACAGTAGTCGTAGGGTTGTCGATCATAGCAATAATTTTTAACTTTCGACTGGACTACATAATTATTTAAGAGCTTAACAGACACCAGAAAGACTTAAACAGCGATCATGGAACCCGTTCTCAGCGAAGCCACCGGTTACACTCACACTGATAACCGCGTCATAGTGACGGCCCTAGACGACAGTACTCCTAACTACAGTGAGAACGATAAACATCTATATGCACCACACACTCCGCACATTGGACTTTCGACATTGTTTCACTGGGTGTGCGACTTGCAAACAGTAAACGTTTCCCTGTACATGCATAGTAACTACAGTTACGACTTGAATTGCGCTATTATTCTCCCAGGTGAAACATCGCAACATGCGTTGCGATTCTTTTTGTTGGTAAATGCGTTCCTGACATGACTTTCGATATTCTTAAGGGATATATTGCTGCTAAGTTTGGGGCGCTGGGGATATGAGTTTTAGTCACCAAACAAAGCCAAACCCCCTGGCACTACAGCCCTTGAAGGGCCTTGGCCTACCAAGCGACCGCTGCTCAGCCCGAAGGCCTGCAGATTACGAGGTGTCGTGTGGTCAGCACGACGAATCCTCTCGGCCGTTATTCTTGGCTTTCTAGACCGGGGCCGCTATCTCACCGTCAGATAGCTCCTCAATTGTAATCACGTAGGCTGAGTAGATCTCGAACCAGCCCTCAGGTCCAGGTAAAAATCCCTGACCTGGCTGGGAATCGAACCCGGGGCCTCCGGGTAAGAGGCAGGCACGCTACCCCTACACCCCGGGTCGGCGAGTTTTATACACAGGAAAATAAATTGAAGTAACGGTTTTGCCGAATATCATAACTCATTGTCGATGTTTTTGAATCCATGGTGTTAGTGCTTCGAGCCGTCGATATGACGTGTTAGTAAGTTAATATTCAGCTTACCACGGATTTAAAGAATTCTTCCATTCAATTTCTGTTTTATTTTTTTCATGTGCGCTTCAGCCTCGAGTCAAACATTTAATAATGAACTTAGATTTCAACTGTTATTATTTCTACATAATTGACTTAAAAACCGAGTAGGCCTCGCTCTATTGCTTGCCGGAAGGGGCTATATCTACGTATACGTATATACAGTATACTGTGTCAGTAACGAAAACTTGAACGGAGGCCGAGAAAGGTACATTTAAAATCATTACAGTCAGCTAATTTTCTAAGGTGATATCCTTACAATGCAACTCATTTCAAACTCAGCTATGTTTTTAGTCTTCTCCACATACGCTCTAGCCAACGGCCGTAGCCGTGTTGAAACACCGGATCCCGTGAGATCTCCGAAGTTAAGCAACATTGGGCGTGGTCGGGAGTTAGCTGGGTTGCCTCGCGCTGTTTTTGGGGGTAAGGGAATGGAGGAGCGGAAATTAACTGGCCACCCTACCGCACGTAAACTCCGGCAAAGGAACACCTCTGCGGAGGTTCGGACCTGCCTTCCGGCAGTATAACCCTTCACCTTACATACGCTCTTCTCCATTTTGTCCCACTTCCTTCGTCTGATCTCTACTTTTCGTTCCACTGAGTTCGCTCCCTTATGTGCGGAGTATGGAGTCTGGTACGTGGAGCGGTTTGGAGAGCGAGTCTCAACATTAGACTGGAGACTCGCTTTAAACTTGTCTATAACAACATATTTCTAGATTTAGAGCAATGTACCGTCTGACAGAAAAGTAAATGTACAATCATCAGATTCAACGATGATCATTCTTCCAAAGAGGGAGGAGGGATAAAATTAATTACCTACATTGCACGAAACGTTTTATTCATCTTCACTGATGACTACCTTTGTTTCAGTGTCTTATGAAAACTATGATGTTTACATATTGGTGTATATGCATTCAATTTCGTGACACCTTGTACATACATTTTCACTAGAATTATATCAGAGAGTGTAAGTACGCTGTAATCATTCTTTGAATATTAACTTGCCTCTCATTAAGCGTCAGTTGACAATTACTTCATTCTACTTTATATATTCCACATGAACGATAAATTTACGAAAAATGCACGTAAATGTGCGTCAGAGGTCACCAATTGATTCTTCACATTTTATAATAATGTGACTGTATAATAATAAAAACCGTGTACATATCGTCGCAGCCCGAGCAATATCGCGTATCCGACAATAATCTTCCTATACATTATTTTCCTCAGGACTGGCCACGCCTCACAGTCACATATGGGTATGCAGTCCATCAGAACAATTTTCGTAGTGTTCATTTCCTATGCTCGCGTGTAAAGGAAAATGAACTTCACCGTACCGTACCGTACTGTAGGAATGTATGTTTGCATGACGTATTTACGCACTCCTACAGTTTAATGTGTTTAAGGTTCATTTACTTTACACATCAGCATAGGGAAATGAGCACAACGAAAATTTATTTATTTATTTATTTATTTATTTATTTATTTATTCACGAAGCACAAGATACAGCTACACTGAGCAAATTTCACTTGCACTGTCAACAGACTATTTAACAAACGTAAACTTTCATAATAAAATATAACAAACATAACAAAATATAACAAGATCAGGTACACATCCTACTAATAACTGTCCAAATCGAAAACCATGAGAATGTCCATGTTCATAGCCAAGTCGTCGTGGGTCAAGATGGCGGTATAATCCCTTCACATCAACTTATCTTTAAGATACTATTTACACACCTCTCGAATACACTTTTACTTGATGCTATATCAAGCTCTTGTCTCCTATTGTCTAATAGACTGCATATAGATATGTGGCCGATAAGCGTGTCCAATCTTATGGAAATTGATGTATAGGATGAGCGGCGATATCCTTTAATTCTGGTATTCTGTTGACTAGGCCCTACCTGGTACTCCTGAGAACGATAGAAAATTGTTAAAAACATGTAATTATTCCGCTATAAAGGAATTTAAGTGGTTTATAGATTAATAATGTTTGTATTAAAGAAAAATGACACAATGACATCTACAGTACAAAAATCAGGACAGCCGTGTTTAAAATTGAAAATAATGTATTCGTTGTATTTAAAACCAACTGCCACCTGGCGAGCTGGCCGTGTGGTTAGGGGCGCGCAGCTGTGAGTATGCATCCGGCAGATAGTGGGGTCTAGCCCTGCAGCCCTCAAGATGGTTTTCTGCTGTTTCCCAGTTTTACACCAGGCAAATGCTGGGGCTGCACCTTAATTAAAGCCACGGCCGCTTCCTTCCAACTCTAGGCATTTCTCATCGCATCGTCACCATAAGACCTACCTGTGTAGACCAAATTATTGCGTCTCATGGATTGCCTTCCATTGATCTCTTACAGAATAAGATCCAGATATTATATTGTCGTCCTTGGTTAACTTCTCTGCTACTACGTCCACATTTCCATTTCGTGTTGTAGTTCTCTGCGCTAAGTGCGGAATTGCATCTCCAAATTTCTTGTAGACGTAAGGAACTCGTCCTCATAAGTGATATTCAGTGAGCCATGGCCTATAAACACATGACGACTGACTTAGTAACGAAGAGTGCCCAAACATATTTGGCAAACATTACGTCCATCGAAATATTAAAAAACACTTCATTCACTCAAATGGCACTCAAAATAACCGATGCAGAATTAAAGACATTTTGTGCCACAACTAACCTGTACAAACACCGACGATAATTTAAGAACAGCGCTTATCACAAGGAATGTACTCGAACAACACAACAAATAAGAACACGCTTCCTTGTCCACACGGTCTGTGTGTACCCTCATCCAATCTCAGATTAGTTCAGTGGTTCTTCTATTTTCACACCAGGAAAAAGTTGGGGCTGTACCTCAATTAAGGCCGTGGCAACTAGCTTTCCATTCGTAGACTTTTCCGATTTCTGCATCGCCGGGAACCTTCGATGTGTTAATGCGATGTTAAGCTACTAGCAAAGAAAGTTCCATTTACCAAACTATTCTTGGAGAAACGACTACAGTATATCGTCCTTGCGCTAGTAATACCATGTATATGACAATACTCTTCCTACCCATTATTTTCTTTGAGACTGATCACACCTCCCATACACAAATTTCGTTGTCTTCACTTTTTATGTTAAATTTAAACTTAAATACGTTATAGTGCAAGGGTGAGAAAGTACGTCATGCAAAAATACAGTATGGTACGGAAAGGCCCATTTTCCTTTACACCTAGACTTGGAACCGCCAGCTTGAACTCAGCCGTGCTGTTAGGGGCGTGCAGCTGTGAGCTCACATCTGGGAGATAGTGGGTTCGAACCCTACTGTCGGTAGCCCTGAAGGTGGTTTTCCGTGGTTCCCTATTTTCAAACCAGGCAAATGCTGAGGCTGTACCTTCATTAAAGCTACGGCCGCTTCCTTCCCGCCGGGCTGAGTTGCTTAGACGGTTGAGGCGCTGGCCTTCTGACCCCAACTTGGCAGGTTCGATCCTGGCTAAGTCCGGTGGTATTTAGAGGTACCCAAATACGTCAGCCACGTGTCGGTAGATTTACTGGCTCATACAGGAACTCCTGCAGGACAAAATTTCGGCACCTGGGCATCTCCGAAAACCGAAAAATTAGTTAGTGGGACTTAAAGTCATTATTATTATTATTATTATTATTATTATTATTATTATTATTATTATTATTATTATTATTATTATTATTATTATTATTATTATTATGCTTCCTTTCCATTCCTAGGACTTTCCTGTCCAATCGTCGCCATAAGACCTATCTGTGTCGGTGCGACGTAAAGCAAATAGCGAACTCAGAATGCCAGTGCTCTACTGCCTGAACTTCTCAGCCAGGCCGCCGTCACTTCCGAGCTGTCATAGTCAAAGGTAAGATCGGGCCAGTTCCATGAAAGTAATAAACTTGTTCTAGCCCGCAGTAGAAGATACCGTGCACTAATATATAATAATTTCGTGTGACTATTTCTAGCCGAGTGCAGCTCTTGTAAGGCAGACCCTCCGACGAGGGTGGGCGGCATCTGCCATGTGTAGGTAACTCCGTGTTATTGTGGTGCAGGATAGTGTTATGTGTGGTGTGTGAGTTGCAGGGATGTTGGGGACAGCACAAACACTCAGCCCCGGGCCACTGGAATTAACCAATGAAGGTTAAAATCCCCGACCCGGCCGGGAATCGAACCCGGGACCCTCTGAACCGAAGGCCAGTACGCTGATCATTCAGCAAACGAGTCGGACATACCGTGCACTGTTAACACCCTTCTCCGTTAGGGATGGATCTGTGCTTACTGCTACCTGGATGTCATTAAATCATTATTGGCTAATTAGGAGAATGGTATTAGTCACGTGAGATCATCCGAGGTGCTGTATGCTATGAGGGGATAACGGATTCGGTCGAGAAAGTCAAGACGATTTTTGATGTCAACACGTTGGATTCCTAACACTCCATTATTTGTAGGCCAAGCGGTGGCCTACGGTCGTCTTAACAGACCAATTTCCTTAGTGAGGTGTGTATGCCACAGAGCTTGTTTCCTTTCATTCTGAGAGATTCACTTTTATGTAAGATATGTGCAAATACAAGTAAGTAGCGGTCATCTGTATTCGGGCTTTCAACCCGTAATTGTAGATATGATATAAGCTTTCGGGCTATTGTCGTGTCTTTACGTTTTTCTCAGAAACGTAATGTAACAAAAGGTTAAGAAACGTAACGAAACGTAAAGAATTTCACCTCGTTTTCATGACACGGTAAAAGCCCAAAAGCTGATATCATATCTAAGTCTGTATTCGTATTTGATGCTTTACTCTCGTTACTGTACGAAAGATAATCAGGTCCCATTCTTAAACAGTTACTCGGTTCCTTCATTCGTTACACAGTGATGAATTTTGCGAGCCAGTCACAGAGTCTTTGATACCAACATCCTTTCGATGCGGATCAGTAATAAACTGAATCTTAGATTATCATATTAAATATATTTCATGAGCTTATGGAGAGTGCTTCTTTCTTGAAAATGACCGCATACTTGTCCATTCCATAAAAACAGATTAAAAAGGAAAAAATAAGTAACTGTGTATACATTTAGGGGCTGCCTGGCCGAGGTGGTAAAGCCGTGGTTGTTTCGCTCGGAAGGGCACAGGTTCGAGTCCCCGTCAGAAAGTCGTAAAATTTCAGAAACTAGATTCCCACTTCCAGAGGTGCATATGGCCCTGAGGTTCACTCAGCCTACACTACAAATGAGTACCAGTTTAATTCCTGGGGACAAAGGCGCCCGGGCGTAGATCTAACCACTCTACCCCATCACGTACCGAGGTTACGAATAGTGGATGCCTTTAACTTCCACCCCTCCAAGGGCCTTCATGGCCTGTACAGAGATGACTTTGCTTTGTGTATACATTTATAAAAGTCTCTTCTTCTTCTTATTCTTCTTCTCCTCCTCCTCCTTCTTCTTCTTCTTCTTCTCCTTCTCCCTAAACCCGTCAAAGGTCGCATTAATATGATAAGCTAACTTTGTAGGTAAATTCAACAGCATACATTTTGACTTCATGAATTGTGTGTAGATAGTAAGATGCCCGGCTCCATGGCTAAATGATTAGCGTGCTAGCGTTTGGTCACAGGGGTTCCGCGTTCGATTCCTGGCAGGGTGGGGTATTTGAACCATAATTGGTTAATTCCCCTGGCACGGGGCTGGGTGTATGTGCCGTCTTCATCATCATCATTTTGTCCTCATTTCGACGCCCAGGTCACCTACGGGTTTCAAATAAAAAGACCTGCACCAGGCCTCTCCGGAGGCCACACGGCATTTCATTTCATTTCATTTCAGATAGGGAGATACCCGGGTCTCAAAGGGGTATGGTATTTTATTAGCTTTATTTCTCTTGTCTTCCGGATGATTATTGGTTAATCACAGTTTTTCTCCGGAAATCTGCATGGATTATTGTTTAATGCTCAATATGTTGTTATGTGTGTTTAGCGAAGCGCTCGTAGATGTCGTGAATTTAAATAATTCGATTGACTTTGGTAATAGTTCCATTTAAATCAGCTGGTAGGATCTTCGTATGTTCGATTATTAATTGTCCAGGTGCTTCACAGATTAAATTTTGAATGGTTTTAGACATCCTCCTTTAGTTTGAGGATGCTGATAAGTGATGAAAGAAAATGACCTGGAAAGGTACGCGAGTGTATGATATATAATACTTTAATTCTCTGTCGGTAAGTATCTTCATAACATATTCTGGAAGGTATTTGAATTGTGTGGATATTAAGTACATGTATTTGGAATTGAGGGCGATAGAGAAAAGTATGCAGTAAATGAGAAATAATATAATCCAGTTGTGCAATTTGCAGTGGCATTGGAAGAAAGTGAATAATATGTGATTTCATTAATATGATTCCTGTCCATGAATTTTCAGTCTCAGGAGTACAATTCTTACAGGGAATTAGTACATATTTAGAGGAAAATTTCCTGAAATTTTCATTAAAATGTCGCTCTTTGTTTTGAAGTAACTGAATTTTTTGTTTATGATCAGTGGCAATAAAGCTGCTATACTTTGAATATTTGAGGAGATCTCGACAGTGAAATATGGGGATTACATTAAACAATTTTTATGGAGAAACACAGATACCTGTAGAATATTTGTAATTGTAAGAAAGCTACAGAATATATTCCTATTTTAAAAAATCCCCCTGTACTAGAACCACAGAAAGAGGTCATAAACAAACATTCCTTTACTCTAGCTGGACAGGAGATCCCTAAAACTACCGAGATTGTGTGTGTGTTACGCTGTAGTGTAAATAATTCGCTCGGCACAAGAACAAAGAGCCTGACTGTACACACCAGAGAAAACTGACTTTAGTTCGACATATTTATATAGTTATATTACGATTATTGCTATGTGTTCGCCCGGCTCCTTCTCTGAATGGTCAGTGTAGAGTTCTACGGATCATACGGTCCCGGGTATGATTTTTTGGCTAGGCTGATTAATTCCTTTAGTTCAGTGACTGAGTACTTGTGATCCTCTTAAAGCACCTCTTCTTTTACACACTATACTACCAATAGCCACAGAAACGTGTCACAGTAAATATATTCCTGTTCATAATGTTGGGGTCAGGAAGGGCAATCGACCGTAAAACTGGGCTTAATCCCTTTCATTCCTGACCTCAGATGACTGAGAAGAAGATCAGGAAGAAGAAGAAGGAAAATATTGCAATATACCTTTTAATTTACCTCGTACTTATTCCGATTTTCGGCACAATCGCTTTTGGAGGGATTTTTGTAGTTCTGGTTAGTCAGTATGTAAATTATTATTATTATTATTATTATTATTATTATTATTATTATTATTACCCACCTCTGTGGTGTAGTAGTTAGTGTGATTATCTGCCCACCTCCTGGAGACCGGGTTCGATTTCGGCTCTGCCACGAAATTTGAAAAGTGGTACGAGGGTTGGAGCGGGTTCCACGCAGCCTGCGAAATTAAACTGAGTATAGGGGGTTCGATTCCCGCCTCAGCCATCGTCGAAGTGGTTCCCCATTTCTTCTCCAGGCAAATGCTGGGGGTAAGTTACCTAAATTAAGGCCACGGCCTCTTCCTTCACTCTTCCCTACCCATTCCTTCCAATCATTCAATCCCTCAGGAGGCCGCTGTTCAGCATAGAAGGTAAGGCCGCCTGTGGGAGGTACTGATCCTCATCCTCAGTTTTATCCCAGACCAAATGTCTCAAGCTCCAGGCCACTGCCCTTGAGGTGGGATCCCTCGCTGAGTCCGAAGGAAAGAGCAACAGTGGACGGTAAACTGATATGCATAATAATAATAATAATAATAATAATAATAATAATAATAATAATAATAATAATAATAATTCTTTGACATTACTCGCACAATAATGAACCATAAATGAAAGAACCTTACGAACCAAAGTTCTGAGCTGAAATATTTCACATCTGCAGGGGAAACGACGATATGATCATGCATATATTTGAATGCGAAGTTTCCATGTGATTTCTCTATGAATAATCACGATTCTTTGTCGCCTGATGATCTAAATCGCGCAGATAAGATGAGGACGACAAACTAACTTTTCAAAACACATAGAGCCCATTCTTCGCTTATTATTTGATCTGACAGTGGGGTCTGGCTTCTGTGGTTCAAGGCATGAATACGCTGAAACTTGTGCTGTATTTCTAAGAGAGCCCACGACTATAGGGGACAGTCGTTAGCCTGTGTATGCCCGTGGGCTGTGCCTCTGTAGCACGCCTGGCCGCTTCTTTCTGTGTTAACAATGCATGCTACAGTGAAATGTCTTGTGACTGACTAACTTCGCTCTTCTTTCTCATGAACAAAACATCGCGACAAAAGTGGACACACTTCTCATAGAAAATGCAGTCGTCCTTTGTTCCGCTACGTCTCACGAATCGCTCAGAGGGCTTAGGAAGTCTTTACAGTGCAGAACAGAGCACGCTACAAAGTTATTGCAACTCCAATGGTTCTCTGAGATAAATTTCAATATTTAACTCACTGTTAACATCAGTCACTAAAAAAAACCCCGTTGAAATTCCTTGTCGCAGAACAGCTCCAGTTTTCATCTTCAGTTTTTGTGATTCATATAAGTTTGCTGTGTTATTATTATTATTATGATTATTCTTATTATTGTTGTTATTTTGCAAGACGAGCCATACTCTACAGTTAGTTCCCCATTACTTCAATACGTAAAAAGAAGTTACATCGTTCGAATACAATTGATATCCGGGACAGAAACAATTGAAGTATTGTGTCTAATTAAAGCGTTATAATTAGAAAGTAATTTTTTTCAATTTGCTTCACGTCGCTCTGACACATATAGGTCTTATGGCGACCATATATTAGGAAAGTGATAGAAGTGGGAAGGAAGGGTCCGTGTCCTTAATTAAGGTACAGCTCCAGCATTTGCCTGGTGTTAAAAGTCGGAAAATATGGAAAAACGTTCTTCAGGTCTGCCGACAGTGGGGTTCGAACCCACTATGTCCCGAATGCAAGGTCTCCACTGCGCGACCCTAGCAGTATTGCTATAGTGATGTGTTTGTTCCATATCCTTCGAAAACGTTCTCCTGGTTCTTGTTTTACAATGTTCAGCGTAGTTCTCTTCGGTTCAGGAGGCCCCTGGTTCAATTCCCGGCCGGACTGGAGATTTAATCCTCATATGGTCTAATTCCATTGTCTTGAGGAGCCAGACTACAGACTGACACACGAAATGATACTGTATATATTCGAAAATGTTAAAAGCGTGCCATTAGTACGATTCTCACAGTTTTGTTAATGTCTGCAAGTTCATATCCTGTATTTAGTAAATGGCCAGTTAACGCTTTCTTTCGGTGCAAGGAAGGGCACCAACATTATGTTCAACAATACAATAAAAAGTTTAAATATGAAACTCAACACACACAAAAAAAAATCCTATCCCCAAGTAAATAGTTCATAAATTTGCTGTCCGAAAGTGGATACTTTTCGCAATTACTGATGCGTTCAGTTATTATTTACACACATGGCGCTACCTTCAGACAAATCAAATTCAACAAGGATGTTGTTTGGAACATCAGGTCATAGGCTGGTTGATGCAGACTTCCGTGCCACCCTATCCTGTGCTAAGATTTCCATTTCTACGTAAATATTACAACTTACATCTACTCTAAACTGTTTATCATATCCATACCAAGGTCTGCCCCAATTGTTCTTAACTCCTGTGCATTCCTCGAAAACCAACCGAACAAGACCTGGGTTTCTTAAGATGTGTCCTATCACTCTATTTCAACTTCTCGTCAAATTTCACCAAACCGCTCCCCAGTCACGAAATTGATTCAGCATCTCTTTATTCGTGATTCCATCTACGGATCTCAACTTCAGCATTCTTCTGACGGGGCAAGTTTGCCGTGCGGTTAGGGGCGCACATCTGTGAGCTTGCATCTGGAACCCCACTGTCGGCAGCCCTGAAGATGATTTTAAGTGGTTTCCCATTTTCACACCAGGCAAACACTGGGGATATATCTTAATTAAGACCACGGCCACTTCCTTCCCACTTCTAGTCATTTCCTATACCATCGTCGCCGTAAGATCTATCTGTGTCGGTGCGACGTAAAGCAAAACAAATTGTAAAGAAAACATTCTTCTCAACACCACATTTCAAAAGCTTCTATTCCATGTCTTTCTTACCTAGTCATTGTAAATGATTTACTTCCATACAGTGCTACGCTCCAGATGAACATTTTCAAAAACAAGTTTCTTATTCCTGTATAATTTTCTAAGTGAACAAATTTTACTACCCAAATAACAATATTCATGTAAGTTACTTCCTTTAAGACTTAATTTCCTAGTCTAATATTTCGTGCTACCGAGCTCGATAGCTGCAGTCGCTTAAGTGCGGCCAGTATCCAGTATTCGGGAGATAGTAGGTTCGAACCCCACTGTCGGCAGCCCTGAAAATGGTTTTCCGTGGTTTCCCATTTTCACCCCAGGCAAATGCTGGGGCTGTACCTTAATTAAGGCCACGGCCGCTTCCTTCCCACTCCTAGCCCTTTCCTGTCCCATCGTCGCCGTAAGACCTATCTGTGCCGGTGCGACGTAAAACAACTAGCAAAAAAAAAAAAAAAAAAAAAAATTCGTGCATCACCTGACTTCTACCGAATGCACTCCATTACACTTGTTTTGGATTTATTTATTTACATCTTGTATTCCTCCAAGACTGTGTCCGTACCACTCAGCAATTTTTCCAGATCTTCTGCAGACTGAGATAAAATAATAATATCACGGGCAAATCTCAAGGGTTTCGAATTTTTCTCCTTGGATAGCGATTACCTTTCCAAATTCCTCTTTGATTCTCTTTACCGTCTGTTCTAAATAGTGTATTAATAATAACTGTATATTGATTATTTTGTCGAAAGCGCTAATGCTAAGCCATGTGTATTAAAAGAAGGGGTAGAAAGCTGGATCGACTGCATGATAAGTGAAACCATCGTGTTTGAGTGACTATTGTCAACAGTCAGTTAAATAAATAATGATCATAGTGCTCATCGCAGAAACATGCTTGCAAAGCTATAATAATCTACTTCGGAAATATTATTGAAAGAAACTGACAAGCCAAATTACTTAACATTAATATACCACATAAACGATAATGTTCTCCCTATCCATTTTATTCCTTTCGATTGGTTACGTCTCCTAGCCACATAGAGCCTATGGATTTCCAGTCCATCAGAGCAATTTTCGTTGTGTTCATTTTCCTATGCCGAAGTGTGAAGGAAAATGGACCTTACTGTACCGCACTGTATGAATTAATGCCTGCATGACGCATGCTTGTATGCAAATCATTCATTTCCATCTGCACCTGAGAATGTGATTGACATTCCTCCCCCACTAACCCTGGGGAAAAAAGAAGATAACAGCATCAACGATTACATCTTCATTTCTTGATATTTTTAAACTTCATTGAAATTGAAACTGTATTCCGGATCCAAATGGTCACCCTCATTGGAGGACGGATGATTTATATCTTTAATAAATCCCTCTCTCCGCCCTCCTACAGTATAATGTAGGGATGTTGTCCACTGTTGTATGTCCGTCGCTCCGTTCTCAATCCGCCAGCCAGCTACACGCGTGCCAATGTGTTATTCTTCGAGCCTCGACGCGCAGCCCTCAGTGCGCGTGCCTGGAACGTCGTGTGTGCTATAAAAAGGAGCTCCTAGCCTGTCCAGAGCCCACTGACCCCGGTGTCCAGCTCCAGAATACACCCTACGTCGAGCACGGAGGCTACTCCTCTTGAAAATGTGCTTCGGCCAGGTGGACTGAATTTCTGGCAGTAAGAGGTCTCACCTCGGGTCACCGCTCCTCTTGTCTATTCCGCTATCCATGTCCAGTCGTACCATTATATGCCACTATCATTCCCTAGCTAATGCAAGCTCCCATTATCAACTTAGTTTCGCTAAGTAGGAACTCTTCAGTCATTGAACTTACGTTAATGAACTCAGACACTTCAACAAGGAAGGACTCTCTGAGATGTTTACGTCAGTGCTTCTGATAGTTTTCGACTATCAAGAACTTTTCATGTCACAAGGACTATCTTTCCGAGATAGTAGTGAATGTGAATACTCCAACGTGTATATAGTGTACAAAAGACAGACTCTTTCTCCAAATTCATAGTCATTTTGCTTCGAGATAACTTTCCATTTTGTTAGTGTAAATATTGTAATTTTACATGTGAAGCAAATAAAAAAAGTTGTGTTTTTGTAAACCCAACCTTGTTTACAACATCCACCTCCGTAGCATAATGGTTAGCTCTATTAGCTGCCGTATTTGGAGGCCTATGTTTTGTTCCCGGTACCGCCATAGATTTAAGAATGGCACGATTGTCGGTATGTGGTTAAAATGGTACATGAAGCTCACCTCCAATGGGGGTGTATGCTGCACCACCTCGGGACAAGGACACTAGTTTACTAACTCTGTAGAATATTGTCATTTCTATATGTACCTGGCGACATGACGTTGAATTCTTCAACGAGTTAGTGGAGTTTACTAAGCACTAGAAAGCATGAAATATGTTTGGAGTGCGTACGTCCAGTAGCTTGATTTAACTGCACATCAATCATAGCGATGTTGGCATTGTTCCGCAGTATTCAGAAGCAGAGCAGGGAAGATCGACAGCAGCAGATTTCAACATTTTAGCTACACAGGTCGGTCTTAATAATAAGTGGAGAATGTTGTTGCAGGCCTTAATTTTTGTCTCTTCACCTCATCAGCTTATAAGATTCAGAGACCTATCCAATATCCATTAGCGACTTGGATGATCGACAGAAGCGGTCATCTCCAGGTAATCAACAAATTGTGACAACCCGCCAACCCCTCAAAAAAGGAAAACTGAGCTGGTTTCCACTCATCTGGGCGGCAGTGGATTATCTTAGCATTGCATAACTGCTGATCAAGGCAGATTCAGACTTTCTCTCGACAGGCGGACTTCGCAGACTATGAAGCGACACTCCAAACTATTCAGCATCTGCTCACTGAGAACTCTCGACAACCTTCCTTCGACTGTTTAATGTACATACATAATTATGTTAGAGAGGAAAGCAACAGAGCAGATTGCTGGACTCGATCCGTAGATATGTTCACTAAATTACTTTTGTATAGAGCTAACACACTCTAAACAATGTAAAAGAAAATATTCAGAATTTTCCGAACTTCTCTTACTTTCTCCAGCTTATCCCAGTTATTTCTGGGGTCACTGGAGCCTCCCAGGCTGATTTTGGTTTTGGCCGGCTGCTCTTCCAGAGGCCACATCATACTTGAGATGAAAGTATCAACGAAGGTTTGACAGAGATTCAAACCACAGGCTTCCAGCTAAGTCGCTGAGCTAATTAGGCCCCCTCAAAAGTTTATGAACATTTTGTACATAATACTGAAACATCCACTCATTACATTTTCCATTTTAAAAATAATAATAATGTTATTTGCTTTACGTCCCACTAACTACTTTTACGGCCTTCGGAGACGCCGAGGTGCCGGAATTTAGTCCCGCAGGAGTTGTTTTACGTGCCAGTAAATTTTTCCATTTTCATTGTATAACCATCCCATCCTCATTAGTTTACGGTGTAGTTACCGAAGTGTTCTATAGTTCGCGTCTTGGGTCTATCTGTAGTTTTATTTATTTATTCTCGTTTATAAAGGGGCTGGAGTGTTACGCTGTACGATCAGTCTTCAATAAAACGTAACTCACCCTGAGTTAATATACGGTAACTTCAAACAGTGCACATAATTTGAATATATTAGAATGCATGGAATATAGGAAGCAGACCCCATGAATTCATTTTCATCTTCATCCTCGTTCTACCGTACTAAAATCGTTATGTAGTAATTTTCTGAACCCTAGTGATGAGAATAATTAAGAATACTTTAAAGTAAGCTCTCAAAATGAAGACGTGCACTGGTGGTGACCACGGGACCTCAGCTGAGTCTGACATTGCTTTCCACCTCAGCTCGACTTCTCTCTTTCATCTATGTTATCCAAAATCCCTTAGTTAATTCTTGTTCTCTTTCAATCCAGTCGGTTTTAAATTGTCTAGGCCTAGGGAGTCTACCTATCTTTCAAATCCTACCACTTTCTTTTAAAGACACCTTCATTCTCCTGAGCGTCGAGGCTTTTCTTTCCTACCTCTCTGGTTAAATGATAATACTTTTCCTTTAGATAAAAACAACTGCAACCAACACCACCATCACAGTTTTGGGACACTTGAGATAGATGTTCCACGATATGAATTATGATCTGCATATTATTTCGAAGCAATTACCGTAGCAAATATTTCTAAAATAGTAAGAAACAATGTAATACTCCTCTACTACAGCATTATTAACGCCAGGAGAGTTGTTCATAAAATTACAGAAATACATATCTCGAGAAGTACAGGAAAATAACTGTAACACAATGGCGCCATTGTACCAATAATGAAATTTCATTCTTTCTTTCTTAATCTGTTTACCCTCCAGGGTTGGTTCCTCCCTCGAACTCAGCGAGGGATCCCACCTCTACCGCTTCAAGGGCGTGAGACATTAGGTCGGGGATACAACTGGGGAGAATGACAAGTACCTCGCCCAAACGGCCTCACCTGCTATGCTGAACAGGGGCCTTGTTGGGGGATGGAAAGTTTGGAAGGGATAGAAGAGGAAGAGGGAAGAAAGCTGCCGTGGCCTGAGGTTAGGTACTATCCCAGCATTTGCCTGGAGGAGAAGTGGGAAACCACGGAAAACCACTTCCAGGATAGCTGAGGTAGGATTCGAACCCACATCTACTCTTTTGACCTCCAGAGGCTGAGTGGACCCCGTTCCAACCCTCGTACTACTTTTCAAATTTCGTGGCAGAGCACGGAATCGAGCCCGGGCCTCCGGGGGTGGCAGCTAATCACACTAACCACTACACCACACAGGTGGACACGAAATTTTATTCATCATCATCACCATCTGTTTACCCTCCAGGTTCGGCTTTTCCCTCGGACTCAGCGAGGGATCCCACCTCTACCGCCTCAAGGGCAGTGTCCTGGAGCTTCAGACTCTTGGTCGGGGGATGAAACTGGGGAGAATGACCAGTACTTCGCCCAGGCGGCCTCAGCTGCTATGCTGAACAGGGGCCTTGTGGAGGGATGGGAAGATTGGAAGGGATAGACAAGGAAGAGGGAAGGAAGCGGCCGTGGCCTTAAGTTAGGTACCATCCCGGCATTCGCCTGAAGGAGAAGTGGGAAACCACGGAAAACCACTTCGAGGATGGCTGAGGTGGGAATCGAACCCACCTCTACTCAGTTGACCTCCCGAGGCTGAGTGGACCCCGTTCCAGCCTTCGTACCACTTTTCAAATTTTCGTGGCAGAGCCGGGAATCGAACCCGGACCTCCGGGGGTGGCAGCTAATCACGCTAACCACTACACCACAGAGGCGCACACGAAATTTTATTACTGAGTTAAATTTCAGAATAGGAATAGTTACGTTAATAATGACATATTTCTTTCTTTCTTTCTTTCTTTCTTTCTTTCTTTCTTTCTTTCTTAATCCGCTTACCCTCCAGGGTTGGTTATTGCCCTCGGACTCACCGAGGGATCCCAACTTGACCGCCTCAAGGGCAGTGTCGTGGAGCGTGTCGGGGGAAACAACTGGGATGAGGACCAGTACATTGCCCCGGCGGCCTCACCTGCTGTGCTGAACAGGGGCCTTGTGGGCGATGGGGAGATTGGAAGGGATAGACAAGGAAGTGAGAAGAAAACGGCCGCGGCCTTAAGTTTGGTACCATCCCGGCATTTGCCTAGAGGAGAACTGAGAAACCACTGAAAACCACTTCGAGGATCGCTGAGGTGGGTATTGATCTCCCTCTACTCACCTGACCTCTCGAGGCTGAGTGTACCCCGTTCAAGCCCTCCTACCACTTTTCAAATTTCGTGGCAGAGCCGGGAATGGAACCCGGGCCTTCGCGGATGGTAGCTCATCACACTAACCACTACACCACAGAGGCGGGCTAATATTGATATTTGTTACATTCATTTGGTCAATTATTCGCACATTGTTACGTCAGTAGAGGTAGTGTCTGCTACAGCACGATATCAAGGCTTTTTTTGTCGCTTGCAAACGGCCATAGCCGTGTTGAAACACCGGATCCCGTGAGATCTCCGACGTTAAGCAACATTGGGCGTGATCAGAACTTGGATGGGTTGCCCCGCGCTGTTGGTGGGGGGTAAGAGAATGGAGGAGCGGAAAGGAACTGGCCACCCTACCGCACGTAAACTCCGGCTCAGGAACACCTCTGCGGAGGTTCGGACCTGCCTTCGGGCAGAATAACCCTTACCTTTTTGTCGCTTGAGAATTATGCGTACAGGGTATGTTGCCATCCATTCCATTCTTTGCAGCACGTACTTCCATTTTATTCCGTAATGACTCCGTGAATACTACATGTGAAGAAATCACACAAGCTGGCACTTTTCCATTTAATAATAATAATATCGTGTGGCTATTTCTAGCCGATTGCAGCCCTTGTACGGCAGACCCTCCGATGAGGGTGGGCGGCATCTGCCATTTGTAGGTAACTGCGTGTTAATGTGGTGGAAGATAGTGTTATGTGTGGAGTGTGAGTTGCAGGGATGTTGGGGACAGCACAAACACCCAGCCCCCGGGCCATTGGAATTAACCAATGAAGGTTAAAATCCCCGACCCGGCCGGGAATCGAACCCGGGACCCTCTGAACCGATGGCCAGTACGCTGACCATTCTGCCAACGAGTCGGAAACTTTTCCCCCTTGAATGCCTTTTATATTTTTGTACTGTTGACTTTGGAAGTGACTAGTTCAATTACAATGTAATAAAAACTCACCCAGTCAATGTATTCTTCTTACACTTCCTTCTACCAGAATAGTGGGGAATTTTCCATGCTAGAAAAATAAGTTCGCGTTGCTAGAATCAGATTTCATTGCCACATTATTATTTTGAAAGGACTGGCTTCATCAACCCCTTTTCCTGAATTTCTTATTGTGAAGTACGTACACGCATTTCAACGTTTATTGTTGTTTGAGAAATATTTACTGAGGGAAATTACGAGGCTCATCCTGTGAAAAATCATAATGAAAATTGCATAAACATCGTTGAAACTAAATCCCCACTAAAGTTCCACAAAACTGTAACAAAATATACTTTGTACATCAATTGAGTGAGCTGGCCACGCGGTTAGGGTTCCGTAGCTGTGAGTGCTCAAATCTCACCGCTGGTAGCCCTGAGGATGTTTCTCCGTGGTTTACCATTTTCACAGCAGGAAAGTGTTGGGGCTGTAACTCAGATAAAGCCACGACCTCTTCCTTCCCTATCCTACTTCCCACAACGTTGTGTCGCTGAATACCTGCGATGTGTTGGTTGCTATGTGACGTTAAACCAGTAGCAGCACCGGGCGAGTTGGCCTTGCGGTTAGGGAAGCGCAGCTGTTAGCTTGCATCCAGGAGGTACTGGGTTCGAACCCCACTGTCGGCAGCCCTGAAGATGGTTTTCTGTGGTTTCCCATTTTCACACCAGGCGAATGCTGGGGCTGTACCTTATTTAAGGCCACGGCCACTTACTTTCTACTCCCAGCCTTTTCCTATCCCATCGTCGCCATAATATCTATCTGTGTCCGTGCGACGTAAAGCAACTAGCAACAAAAAGTAGCATCTAATACTTATTGATGTAAATTATGAAACATAAATGTATTCTCTTATCAAGAAGCGTTCTTTTCGCTAGGTTTAATTTCTGTGCGGGTGCCGGCCTAGCGGCCAAGTGGTTGTGAGAGTGCCTATTACCTAGATGCAGCGGGTCGGATTCTCGACCACGTCGGAAATGTTCACCTGGATTTAAGGACTGGTTTGAAGTCCATTCAGCCAACGTGA